>NC_046172.1:50456928-50542025 GCF_011064425.1 Rattus rattus
AAAAAAACTGTATTTAAAAAAACAACAACAACAACAACAAAAAAAACCCAAGGCAATTATAAGATTTCCCACTCAAGTAGAAATTATATTTTGTACTTGATTAAAATATGGATAACTTTTAAATTTTTCATTGTTTCAATGATCTACAATTAACTACTTGCATTGCAATTTTAGTTATACAATTCTATTAAACATCTGTGACAAAAATGCAAAAAAAAAGAATTGTTCTTAATGTCTCACAATCAATATAAGATGAATATAATCATATATATATATATGGTATGTACTATAGAATCTAAGTATTTACCTTACTTTATATTAATGAAAACCATAAGATGTAGGCAAAATTATTTCCCTTATGATAAAGAGTATTATGTGTCCTGTGTTAACAAAAAGAAGGTATTCAGAAGAGTTACTAGCAGAGTGAGAATCTGAAACCAATAATCCTATTTCAGAATCCCTGTTAGTATTCATAACCTAAGCTAAATAGCTTTTCAGAATGTATTAGGTATTACCAGTTTATAATGAGGGAACAGAAGAAAACAAAATATCTTATCCAATGGTACAATCATACAATTCTGGTAGTAGTTTTAGAGAACTAAAACAGATGCCAAATAATCATTTGTGAAAAGAACATCCAAGACATTTTTGGAATATATAACCAGTGACATGTAAGATAATGAAGACATCTCTACTAATGGTAACTTCTAAAAAGTTCTTTTGTTTTTATTAATTAATTAATTAATTTTTTTTGTTCAATTTGGTTTTTTGCTTTGTTTTCTGCCTCCCGACTGCTGGGATTAAAATATTACACCAACAACAACTGGCTGAGAAGTCCCATTTTTTAAATTATTATTTTATTCTTTAATCATTTTTATAGTCCAGTTTTCATTCCCTGTCCACCCTTCTCCCCTCATCCCATACCTCCTCCTGCCCTGTCTCCAAGAGATGTCCCCTGCCCCAACCCTCCAGGCTTCCCCACCTCTGGGCCCTCAAGTCTCTTCAGGTTAGTGTATCTTCTCTCAATAAGGCCAGACCAGGCAGTTCTCTGCTGTATATGTGTCAGGGGCCTCACAATGGCTGATGTATGCTGCCTGGCTGGTGGCTCAGTTTATGAGAGATCTCAGGAGTCCAGGTCACTGGAGACTGCTGATCTTCCCATGGGGCTGCCCTCCTCCTCAGCTTCTTCCATCCTTTCCCTTATTCAATCCAGGGTCCCCTGGATTCTGAACATTGGTTGGGTTTAAGTATCTGCATCTGACTCAGCTGTTAGACCTCCCAGAGGGTAGCCATGCTAGGCTTCTGTCTGCAAGCACATCACAGCATCATTAACTGTCAGGTTCTGGGGCCTTCCCTTGAGTTGAATCCCAATTTGGGCCTGTCTGGCTCTTCTCCATTTTTGTCCCTGCAGTTCCTCTAGACTCTACAATTTCTTCTTCCCCATTATAGAGCAATTCATCAAAAGTCCATCCCTTTAAGCCCTGAGAGTCTCTCACCTCCCCAGACTCCAGTACATTCTAGAGGGCCTCCTCATCCTACCTCCTGAGGTTGCTCCAACATTTCTGTGAGGGTAATTTCTGAGTTTCTTAATAGAAATTGGAAAAGCCCACTTAAATGTGGACTACATTATCCCATGGGGTTTTTCATAGAATAAATAAAAAAGAGTACAACAAAAAGGTAAGTAAGCTGAGGATCAAGATTCCCTGTCTCCATGAATTCTCAAACCTTGCATTCTTTCTGCTGGGCCTCTGGGCTTTAGTCCTGTTCCCTTCCCCCTATAACTGATCATGATCCCCCTTCCCCTCCCTGTCCTCTCTCTCACCCAGGTCCCTTCCTCCCTCTAACCACCATGATTGCTTTCTTCTCCCTCCCAAGTGGGATTGACAGATCCTTACTTGGGTCCTTCAGCTTGTTAGTCTTCCAATATAAAGGAAGAATAAATATTCAATTCTCATATTTTCTCTCTCAGTTTCTTAATGCTTATAACTCAGTTCAGCTTTTAAGTAAAGAAAATTAATTAGATGGTATCTAGACAGATAGATTTCGTTAAAAATTATATCTCTTAAAATATTTGTGACCTACAAATCTTTCAACCCCAAATTTATCCTACCTAAAGAAATGCAGGCACGGGGGAAGGTGCAGAGATTGATGTAATGGCCAACCAATTGCAGACCCAGCTTTAGATCCATCCCATAGACAAACAACAATCTGTAACACTATTAATGATACTCTGTTTTGCCCTCTTAGAGGTTCTATCCAGTAGCCTACTCGGACAGATACAGACATCCACAGTCAAACAGTGGATGGAGCTTGGAAACTCTTATGGAAGAATAGAAGGAAGGATTGCAGACCCTAATGGAGATAGGACCTTCACAAGAAGACAAACAGAGTCAACTAACGTGGATACTTGGGGCTCAGAGTCTGAACCACCACCACCACCACCACCACCACCAAAACAATAACAATAACAACAACAACAACAACAAAACCCTATATGGGAACCCAGCCTCTATATACATGTAGCAGATGCAGCTTGACCTTCAGGTGGTCTCCTGAACAACTGAGGGGGGCATCCCAAAAGCTGTTGCCCATATGTGGGATATGTTCTTCTAGCTTGGGCTACCTTGTCTGGGCTCATTGGGAGAGGATGAGTCTAGCATCAGAGAGACTTGAATAGCCAAAGTTGAGGGAATACACAGGGGCCCTCTACATGCTCAGAGGAGAAGGGAAGGAGGAATGAGGGAAGGATTGTGGGAAGCGGTGACTATGAGGAGGGCAGTTAGTAGGCTATAAAGTGAATAATTTAAAACATTAAATTAAAAAATCATTTGGGGAGTAAATATTTCCCCAGCGCTATTCTGAAACCCCAAGTTCAGTAGACACACACACACACACACACACACACACACACACACACACACACATGCACCAAAGCATTATGAGGAATTCATAAGTAAATTACAAAAGTAAACTGTTTGTAATATTGGCAAAATAGAGATCAATTGTGGTTTATAAAATCAGCAAGTTGATTACGGTCATCTTTCAGATCTTATTTAATGCTGTTTGTTAAGGTCATATACCAAGAATTAAGTATGGAAAGCACAAATGAAAATAATTTATTTATTGTTTATAACACAATTTGTAATATTGTCAGTTAATTCTGATAACATAGATTCCAAGGTCTTACTTGATTTAATACATATAATAAATCACATATAAACATATATGATAGTTTGTAATTTTGATTTGATTTGGAATCACCAAGGATATAAATCGACATTTATGTGAGAGTAATTTCTGAGTTTCTTAATAGAATGTGGAAAACCCAACTTAAATATGAACTGCATTATCCCAAAGGTTGCATCATAGAATAAATAAAAAGGAATACAACAAAAAGGTAAAATTCCCTGTCACCATGAATTCTTATACCTTCCATGATATGATGGACTATACCATTTGAAACTGTGACTTAAAATAAGTTCATCCTTTATTTATTGATAGGCATTTTGTCACAGCAAAAGGAAAATTAGCTAATACAATATATGAATGCATTCATTTAAACTTAGATCAGAATGATTTCTAAATACAAATACAAATCCATTGCTCATAGTTTTGCTTTAACTGGAGGAGCAAAATGTCCTGGAGTCATATTAACTATTCCATCCTAAAAAGTTAAGAACTTAGCCATTCTGACTGGTGTGAGATAGAGTTTCAGGGTCGTTTTGATTTGAATTTTCCTGCTGATTAACGATGTTGAACATTTCTTTAGGTGTTTCTCAGCCATTCAAGATTCCTCTCTTGAAAATTCTCTGTTTGGTCCAGTGGGGTACACTTTTTAAATTGGGTTATTTGGGGGTTTTGGAGTCTAACTTCTTGAGTTATTTATATATTTTGGATCTTAGCACTCTTTCAAACATAGGGTTAGTGAAAATCTTTTACCAATCTGTAGGTTGCCAGTGTTTCTTTGTTTGTTTTGCCTATTTACATTGTCTTCCTTTGCCTTACATAAGTTTGTAATTTTATGAGTTCCCATTTGTCAATTGTTGATCTTAGAGCCTGAGCCATTGTGGTTCTGTTCAGGAAATTTTCCTCTGTGCCAATGTGTTTAAGACTAGCAAATGACAGTACATGGTGTTGAGGATATAGGGAAAGAGGGACACTACTCCGTTGCTGATAGAATTGCAAACTGGTACAACCACTCTGGAAATCAGTCTGAAGGTTCCTCTTAAAATTGGACATTGCACTAACTGAGAACCCATATATACCACTCCTGGGCATACACCCAAAAGATGCTCCAACATATAACAAGGACACCTGCTCTACTATGTTCATAAAAGCCTTATTTATAATGACCAGAAGCTGGAAACAAACCACATGTCCCTCAGGAATGGATACAGAAAATGTGGTACACGTACACAATGAAGTACTACCCAGCTATTAAAATTAAGGTATCATGAAATTTTCAGGCAAATAAATGGAACTAGAAAATATCATACTGAGTAAGGTAACCCAGACCACAAAGGACATGCATGGTCCATACTCACTGATAAGTGAGTTATTAGCAAAACATTTTCAGAATACCTATGTTACACCCCACAGATCTAAAGAAGATAAGCTTGGGAAGGCCTGAGTGAGGTTTCTTCAAACCCACTTAGAAGGAGGAACAAAATAATCTTGGGAGGCAGAGGGAGGGAGGAAACTGGGTGGGAAAGAGGAGGGGGAGGGAAAAAGGAGGGGCAGGATCAGGTATGGGGAGAGACAGAAGAAAGGCCCAGGGGACCAGGAAAATGAATGAACACATGCTGGTTCTGGGGTTGTGGGGCAGAGGGAACCTCTAGAAAGTCCCAGAGATGTGAGATGTGAGAAGCTTCCAAGACTCAGTGGGTATGATCTTAGCTGAAATGCCCAACAGTGGGGAGATGGTACCTGAAGAGACCACATCCAGTAGATAGACATGGCCCCCAATTGAGGGAGGGGCCCACCAACCCATCTTCATAATATTTAACCCACAACTGTTCCTGTCTAAAAAAAATGCAGGAACAAAAATGGAGAAGAGACTGAAAGAAGGGCCACCCAGTGACTGGCCCAACATGTACTCCAAATCCTGATACTATTACTGAGGTCACATTGTGTGTGCAAACAAAAGCCTAGCCTGTTCTCCAAGAGGCTGTATCAATAACTGACTGAGATAAAGGCATTTATAGCCGATAATTGGATTAAGGTCAGGGACCAATATGGAAGAGTTAGAGGATGGACTGAAAGAGCTGAAGGGGTTTGCAACCCTACAGGAAGAACAACAGTGTCAACTAACCCAGACCCCTCAGAGAAACCCAGAGACTAAGCCAAAAATCAAGAAGCATACATGTGCATGGGCTGGTTTGTGGCACCAGTCACATGTCTAGCACAGGACTACCTTGGATGGCCTCAGTGAGAGAAGGTGTGCTTAATCCTGTGGAAACTTGATGCCCCAGGGAAGATGGATGTTGGTGGGGCTGAGCTAGGGGTGAGTGGCCAGGTAAAGGAGTACCCTCTCAGACGTATATGAAGAACTTAGAGAGGAGGGACCATGAAGAGAGGCAACTTTTGAAATGTAAATAAATAAAATAATTTCATAAAACTATTTTTAAAAAGTAAAAATAAAAAATAAAAGTTAATAACAATTCTGGGTATGCACATAGGTTGTGGTAACATATGAATATATGTAATGTGTTTCGTCATGTATTTTTAAATTCAACATTAAAAATAATAAAAAAATATGAGCTGGAAACGGTGCCTAATGCCTGTAATCCTAGGACTCATGAAACAGAGGGAGTTATCACTGTGATTTTGAGGCCAGCCTGATCTACATAGCAAGCTCTAAGCCAGTCAAGAGAGACCTTGTCTCAAAAAATAAAGCAACAACAATAAGATGCGTATCTCTTAGTGTTTAAACATAACAATTATGCAAACAACCCCCTAAGTGACATGCAGTTACAAATGAAGTAGGAAAAGATATATTATTGGATATAGACAGTATTCTAAAATAACTAGCAGCCTTCTATCATGCTGTTTGGGGCACAGCACACTCTCATAGGTACTAGCTGTCATTTTCCTTTCTAGCTTAGTTGTCAGTTTTCTTCTTAGGCAAATTGAAAAAAAAAAACCCTACATACTGTCTATGTTGCAGGAACACCATTTGTGTTTTCCAGTGCTGTAAATAACAAATATTGAACAGAAAAAAAAATCACATTTTAAGTACTCAGACTGTAGTTGCTCAAATGTAAACAGTACGAAACATTAAATCTACAAGAAGCTAATTTTATCTTAGGGAAGGCATTGAGAATTTGAAGTTCACCATGTTTTGTTCCTCTAAATCGAAACATTCCTGAGGGGAGAGAGGAAGACTGGCATGAGTGTTAGGTGGTAAAACCAAAACTTACAAGTCTAAGATAAAAATTTGAAGGGCCTCTCTTCTGCAATGTGAAAGGGATAAACAATTGCAGAACTTTGATCAGCCTAATTACGTTGAGAAAAGATACTCATACTGATGGGTGAACTGTTGTAAGCTGTTCAGAGAACTCCAGCGTGGCAAATCTTTGAGTCATCATTCATGTTAATGTAGGCTTTCTGCTGATACAGCCAATTTTGAGGCACCTCTGCTCCTTTTAGTAATTCTGACCCAAGTTTATTGGTTCACAAAGCTGGGCATCCATGCAGTAATTATTTGGTCTGTCATAAATTCCCCTTTTATGGTGAATAGGCACATATGTTGTGTCTACCCAAGAAAAGTCTATCATACACTACTATGTATGACTGAGATTCTGACTCTAGTAAGTTAATTTTCTCATGTAGAAATGAAAAAGCTGATAAAAAAGGTTAAAGTCTGGGGTTGGGGATTTAGCTCAGTGGTAGAGCGCTTGCCTAGGAAGTGCAAGGCCCTGGGTTCGGTCCCCAGCTCCGAAAAAAAAGAACCAAAAAAAAAAAAAAAAAGGTTAAAAGTCAACCCTTTGTTTTACTCTTCCTGCCCTCATATACCTGAAGGACATGTAGAGGCATCTCAAATCAGAAACCGGACACTGAAAATGAAGCTTCAACTAGAGAGACACATCTTATATTATCTGTTCTTATTCTTCTTTGGGAATAGGATTATCATTTTTACCCTAACAAGGGAAGAACAGAGTTATTCTGGGGGGAAAAAGACTTCATTTTCTTTAACTTCCTTTGAGGAAATTCAAACTGATTAGATCAAAGTTTGTGTAATTATTTCTAAGGTTGCTTTATGTGATAGTGAAAAAAAAAGTAAATCACAGAAATAAAATGAGCAACTAAATTTGAATATTCAATAAAATTGGTGGATAAAAAATGGTCATGCAAAGTAAGTACCTTAATATTATACATGTGAATTCAAACATAAAATCATTAAAAGTAAGTGCAAACTGTCCTCAATTATGGATTTATGTATGATTTGTCTTCTATATTTTGTTTATAATCTGACTTTTAAAGTGGTTAACATATTTTGCATATAGCCAGAAAATATAAATGCTTAAAATGTGCATTGGATTATTTATTGAATCACAAAGCAAAATAATGTGAAATACACTGTTGGGAAATATTTTCTTTATAGGATGTTTCATTATTTTATAAGTAGAATATAGAGAAAAATCTATTTTAATAATATTGATAAGTGGAGTTAAAGTTTGTACGAAAATAAAGACAGAATCTCTGCTATCCTAAAAGCAATCTTCATTTTCATGTTAAAACCTTCATAGGTAGCAAATGAATAGCCTAGTAAGAGCACCAGTGGAAGGGGAAGCCCTTGGTCCTGCCAAGACTGGACCCCCAGGTGAAAATGATTGTTGGGGGGAGGGGGGTAATGGGGGGAGGATGGGGAGGGGAACACCCATATAGAAGGGGAGGAGGAGGGTTAGGGGATGTTGGCCTGAAACCGGAAAAGGAAATATTCGAAATGTAAATAAGAAATACCAAGTTAATAATAATAATAATAATAAAAGCATGCATAGACAACTCTGACCATTGGTCCTTTGCTTGCAAATGATTACTTTCACAGTGTTCCCCAAGGCATATCCTGTCTCTTTTTTTGACCTTCAGTTAACTAATTTATGCCAATTTCGTTAGTGGTCCTCTAAGACAGGTTTCCATTACTTATACAGAGTCTAAAAGAGGTATTCTTATAGGTTTCCCTTTTTGCTTTTTCAAACAAAAAAAAATCCCATTAACAAGGTCTCCATTGTAATACTCATCTAATTATAGCATGCTTCTTGCTGAGCTCACAGGGCAAGCATTCTAATAAAACTGAAGTCCCATACTGAGAAATAGAAAGAAATCCCAGTCATTCCCACTTCAGTAGTAAATTTTAATAATTTAGGGTCTGCAGAAATTTAAATCTACTTGTCAATGGTAAAGTGAAAGGGTGAGTCTACTACTTATTTGGGAGTGAGCTCTTAATGTATAAATATCTTGCTTTAATGTTAACAAGATTCATTGCACTTTTAAAAGCAATCTTGCAAATTAGATTGATATTGCAAAAGCATATTTAATATAAATATATTATTTGAAAAAGAAATATATGTGTATGAAGTCATAACATAGCCATAATTGATCGAGATTTCCTTCTTTTATTCTCATTACTAATGTTGTTCTTTTAATATAGCATCTAGGCTCCTGGGAAAATTTAAAGATACAATGCATCATTGTTTGTTATGGGTGCTAAGCAATATGGTCAATTCTCAGGTCCTATATATTTTCATAGCTGAAACTTGAGCCCTTTTGTTATTGTCTCACCATTTCTCTATCTCCCATGCCTTCTTTACTGTGGCTTTCCCTTTTGTTTCTACTGGTCAGCTTCTTTTAAATTACATATATACATAAAGACAGCCAGTATTTGTCTTCCCATATATGGCTTATTTCACTTAGCATCTTTTCCTCTATGACAATTTATGCTGTCCCAAGTAAAAACACTTCTTGATTTTCAAAAGCTAAATAATATGCCACTGCATGCACTTGTAGAGTTATTTTTTATACCATTTGTCTATTCACAGACATTGTTTCGATGTCTTGGCTTTTCAGAATAAAGCTTAAGTGAACAGAACGGTGAAAGTATTTCTAACTCTAATACTGAGCATGTACAGAGAAAAGAGAATGGTTCCTGTAGGTAAATTCTCTCAATCCCTATCTTTAATACTTTTAAAAGGATTATTTCTTATTTGTATTATTTCAAAGGATGTGTGTGTGTGTGTGTGTGTGTGTGTGTGTGTGTGTGTTTCTGTATATGAGTGCAGATGCTTGTGAAAAACAGAGATCAAAGATTCCCCGTGGAACCTCTTGATTTGTGTTTGAAACAGAACCAGAGACTTCTCCAAGAGTAGCATGTTTAGCGTGTTATCAAGCCCCAAGTCCCACCCCCTGCCGTCTCTCTCTCTCTCTCCCCCCCTCCCCCCCCCCCATTCCCTCTCCTCTTCCCCTCCCTCTCCCTTTCCCTCTCCCCTTGTAATGCATTTTTTATCTTAATCAGGGCTTCCTACCTGACTTTGATCATTCAGTTCCCAGTAAAGAAGACACAAGTTTTACAATTATAATGTTTTAATCAGCACTTTGGAAGAGTGATGGATATCTGCCCCCATGCTATTATGTCTACTTCCCTGCTAATAAGAGCACAATATGATTTGCCATGTTCCATGTGGGCTGTTCTTAACCCCAATTGACTAGTCCTCATTGCCTTGTCTTCATGATTTACCTGCCCCGTGGCAGCTTCCTCTTCTCTCCACCTTCTCTCTCCTTCCTCATAGGCTGCCTTCGAAGTCCAGCCCAGGAACCAAAACCTTGTTTAACTTCTTTTTTAAAAAACATTGTTTATTAACTATTTATTTACATTTCAAATGTTATTCCCTTTCCCAATTTCCTGTCCATAAGCCCCCATCCCCTCTCCCTCTCCTTCTTCCGTAAGGGTGTTCCCCTCCCTATCCACCACCCCCTTACTGCCCCACCCCTCCGACATTCCCTTACACTGCGGTTCCAACCTTGAGAGGACTAATAGCTTCTCCTCCCATTGGTGTCCAACAAGGCCTTGCTCTGCTACATATGCAGTTGGAGTCCAGGGTCAGTCCATGTATAGTCTTTGGGTAGCGGCTTAGTCCCTGGAAGCTCTGGTTGCTTGGCATTGTTGTTCATATGAGGTCTCGAGCCCCTTCAAGCTCTTTCAGTACTTTCTCTAATTCCTCCAACAGGGGTCCCGTTCTCAGTTCAGTGGTTTGCTGCTGGCATTCGTCTCTGTATTTGACATGTTCTGGCTGTGTCTGTCAGGAGAGATCTATATCCGGTTCCTGTCAGCATGCACTTCTTAGATTCATCAATCTTACCTAGTTTTGGTGGCTGTAACTTCTGTCCAGCAGAGGCTGTAGGCATCTTTATTCACCAATCCGGGATAACATGAGTGCCAATATTCCATATTGTCACTTGGTTCTATGTGCTGGTTCTCTCCTCCCTGGAGGCCATCAGGACTTGGGGGCCTGTATGTAACACTATATAACACACAGCAAACCTCAGCACCCCAGTTAGCACTTAGCACTTTGTTCTAATTCATGTTTTTCCCCAGTACACACACACACACACACACACACACACACACACACACACACACACACACACACACACACACACACATGAACACACACACAACGAAGATGCCAAAATAAGTGATGATAAAAGGAAGGAAAGAAATAAAAATGAAGGAAAACAAAAGTGATGTGATCAATAACTAATAAAAATTGAATATCAACACCAATGCTTTTATTTTATAAATATTAAAATAGCAGAAAAAGATTTTCATCTAATAGGAAAAGTTCTTGCATTATGATTTCTGTTTTTATTAAATAATACTTTTTATAGAACCACTGTTAGAGTATCCAGAGCTTCTAGATTATCAGGCCCTGAGCACAAAAGGCAACACTGGGGTAGAGATAGCATGACCAGTATTTTGTTTATAAAAATTGTACATTAAACATGTCCTGGTCCCCTACCCTAAGAAAGAGTGATCTCTATCACATAGCTTAAATCATACTTGCCTCCTTCCCCTACCTCTGTCATAGGTCCTAAACTAACATGAATTCTTAGATTACAATTCTTCTTTCAGAAATTATCTAGGTTGATTTGCCTTAGTCACTCATCTCAAATCCCCTTTAATTACTTCAGCTTTGTTATCACTTTTCAGTAATATTTTTCCTTATAAAAGTTTTAGTACTATTCTAACAAGTCATGTGATGAGCATACTATTTTAGTTTATGTTCTACTGTAACAACCTGGCTTGAGCAATATGAAAATGTTAGAGCTGTTATGATACAGCTGTCAGTCTGCTTGATGTTAAATCAAGGCAAAGTTCCTTATCTAAGGAAACAATGAATAACAGAAATTCATAAAATGCCAACCCTTGGAGTCAAAAAGAAATGAAAATGACTTATCCTTTGCTGGTAATTGTGTGGGAATCTTGGCACTGGGAATCTAAACACTAATTTCATAACACATGATTTGAAGATGACTTTAAATTGCAGTATTATCATAGTAAAATAATAAAATAAAACTGTAATTCAAGAACATTGCTTATGATTTTATAGATTTTTACAGTTGAGTTTATACAATTATGATACATAGATAAGTTGTGGTTTTAATTTTAAATTCTTATGCAATCAAAAAAAATTTAAGTTGCTAATTAAAAAGTAACTTTTTAGCTAGGACTATGGTGACTCACTCTTCCTGTATTCTAAGAATTAATTCTAGATGATACTAATACTAGATGATAAACTCAAAGTCAGCCTGAACTATATGGCATGACTCTACATCAAGGGCTAAAAGTTAATTTTAAATTTTTTACCTTTTCTTTCTTTCTTTTCTTCCCTCCCTCCCTCCCTCCCTCCCTCCTTGCTTCCCTTGTTTCCTTCCTTCCTTCCTTCCTTCCTTCCTTCCTTCCTTCCTTCCTTCCTTCCTTCCTTCCTTCCTTCCTTCCTTCTCCCATCCCAAATGTTGCCCCCATCCATTCTCCTCTAGAAAATTTTCTCCATGCACCACCATCCCATTTGCCTCTGAGAAGTTGGCCCCTTATCTCCCCACTCTGGTGCATCAAATCTTTGAAGGATTAGGCACATCCTCTCCCACTGAGGCCAGACAAAGCAGCCCTCTGTTACATATGTGGCAGGGACCCTTGTACCAACCCATGTATGCTCTTTTTCTGGTGACTTAGCCTCTGGGAGCTATCCGGGCTCCAGGTTAGCTGACGCTATTGGTCTTTCTATTGGGATTGCCATCTCCCTGAGGGATTTCAATACTTGCCCTAACTCTTCCATAGAGGTTCCCAATCTCAGCCCAATGCTTGGCTGTCAGTGTCTGGGTTTGTCTCACTCAGCTACTAGGTAGAGCCTCTCAGAGCATAGCCATGCTATGCTCCTGCCTATAAGTATAGCATAGCATTATTAATAGGTGTATGCCCATGGGATGAGTATCAAAATGTGCCTGTCACTAGTGTGCCATTACTTCAGTCTCTGCTTCATCTTTGTCCTTGCATTTCTTTTAGACAAGAACCATTGTGGGTCAAACGTTTTGTAGGTGGGTGGATGTTCCCATCACTCCCTTGGGGGTCCTGTCTGGCTACAGGAGGTGGTTTTTTTGAGGTTCCATATCCCCACTGTTGGGCATTTTTGCTAAGATCAACTTTATTGACTCCTGGGAGCCTCCCAAAATCCTGGACCTCTGGGACTTCCTAGAGAATCAGTTACCCCGCACCCCTGGTAGGTGAATATTTTTATTCATTCTCCTGGCCCTCTGGGATTTTCTCTGTCTCTCCCTATGCTTGATCCTGCCTCCATTATTCCTTTTTTCCCCCTCCAACCCAGGACCCTCCCTCCCTGTACCTCCCATGATTATTTTGTTCCTCCATCTAAGTGTGATTGAAGCATTCTCATTTATGCCTTCCTTCCCATTTAACTTCTTTTGATCTGTGGGGTGAAACATGTATTCTGAAAATTTTTAATTTTAGTTAATGTGCACTTATCGATGAGTACTTACCATGCATGTCCTTTGTGGTCTGGGTTACCTTACTCAGGATGATATTTTCTAGTTTTGTCCATTTGCCTGAAAATTTCATGATATCCTGGTTTTTAATACCTGAATAATATTCCATTGTGTAAATGTGGTCTTTTAGTGTCTGGAAGACCTCTGCCCAGGCTCTTCTAGCTTTTAGAATTTCAGATGAGAAATCAGATGTAATTCTAATAGGTCTTATCTTTATATGTTACCTGGCCTTTTTCCCTTTCTGCTTTTAAAATTCATTCTTTCTTTCTTTCCTTCTTTCTTTCTTTCTTTCTTCCTTTCTTCCTTCCTTCCTTCCTTCCTTCCTTCCTTCCTTCCTTCCTTCCTTCCTTCCTCCCTTTCTTTCTTTTTTTCTTTTTCTTGGTATATTTATTATTTTGATTATTATGTGATGGGAGAAATTTCTTTTCTGCTCCAGTTTGTCTGATGTTCTGTAAGCTTTTTTGTACCTTTATAGGCATCTTTGTCTTTAGGTTAAGAAAAATTGTTTTCTATGATTTTGTTGAAGATGTTTTCTGGGCCTTTGAGCTGGAAATCTTCTATAACTATACCTTAGGATTTTTTTAAGTGTCCAAGATTTCCTGAATGTTTTGTGTCATGGACTTTTTAATTTTGCATTTTCTTTGACTGATATACTGATTTCTTCTATTGTATCTTTCACACCCGAGATTCTTTCTTTTATCTTTCATCTGTATTCTGTGGTGATTTTTACATTTATAGCTTCTGTTCTCTTTCTTACGCTTTTCCACCTCCAGGATTGCCTCAGTCTGTGTTTACTTTATTGCTTCCATTTCTCTTTTCAGTTCTTGGACAGTTTTATTTCTTTTCCTTCACTTGTTTTATTGAATTTTCCTGTATTTCTTTATATTTCATTTCCTCTTTTAATGTCTATACCTGTTTAAATGTATTTTCCTGTATTTCCTTATGGGATTTATTGATGTCTTCTTTAAAGACCTCTATCATCTTTATAAGATTGGATTTAAGATCCTCTCTTGTGCTTCAGTTTCATTAGAAAATTCTATGTTAAGCAGGATTCTTGTGGTGTCATATCATAACCTTAGGTCTTGTTTGTGTTCTTATGCTATATTTTATGTATCTGATTTTCCCTGGTGTCAGCTGGATAATCCTGATGGCAGCATTATTGCTTCAGAAAGTATTGAGAGCCGTAGGCTATACAATGGAGATTAGGAAACCTAACCTCCTGTGTTGGCTGTACCTGATGCAGATCCCACTCTGCAGGCTGTGTCCAGGGTGAACCCTACTCTGCAGGTTATTTCCCAGGTAAACCCAGCTGGGGTGATGTTTGGGTCCAATACTGCAGGCTGTCCCAGGCAGACCAGTTGGGTTGGTAGGCAGATCCAACTAGGATGGCTAGTTTTACAGGGTTCCAAGATGGTTCATTTTGGGCCCCTTGAAGGTTTCCATGTGAGAGATAGTCAGGATACTCTTGGGGTCCTGCAAGGCTCCTTCAGATGGGGAGCCAGAGCAGAGCTAGACAATATGGCTCCAGGGATTGAGCTTGCCACTCACCTCTACTGGTTGTCCTAGGCAGACCAACCTGGGTGTTAGGCAGATTTAACTAGTACAGTTGGTTGGACAGGGTTCCAAGATGGTTAGTTTGGGGGACACCGAATGTTTCCACTGGGAGTTAAGATGCTCTTGGTGTCCTGCAAGTCTCCTCCATAAAAATGACTTTTTAAAAAATGCTAATAATGTTTTATGGCAAAAACCCTTGTTTTATCTGAAACTAGGATTGTATAGACATGAAATTTATGTCTAAATAACAAGTGCTAGACAAGGAGCTTAATTTTGTGATGAGAGGCAGTTGCAATAGACCAGATCTAGCCCCTTGGTCCCAAAAGTTAAAAAATAAAGAATGAGGGACAGAAGGATATATGCAAGTCTAGTGGGTCTTGCCAAATTGTCCTAATTGACCACTAATTCCAAAATTGACCAAGAGTTCAAACAACTACCAGAAAGTTGTTGTTGCTGTGGGCTTAGTTTCCTTTTTATCGAAAGGAATATATTAGTCAAGCATATATTTTCTAGAATACAATGTGAGAGACTGATTTAAATAAGAATAATGCAGAAAAATTTGGGTCTTTGAGAGCTACAGACAGGGGGAGTGACACAATTTATGTAAATGAGAAAAAAGGTAGCAAGATACCAGATCAGGAACAATAGTCCTTTT
Source organism: Rattus rattus (assembly GCF_011064425.1). NCBI lineage: Eukaryota > Metazoa > Chordata > Mammalia > Rodentia > Muridae > Rattus > Rattus rattus. The sequence goes on from NC_046172.1 coordinate 50,472,194, forward strand.
CTGGCCAAGACAGAACCAAGGACATTACCAGATTCTGGTCAAGGACATCGAAAAGAATTCAGTGTGCTCACTTTCAGCATCCCTGTCCTGATACTATCTGACCAGTTTCTGTCACCAATACTTATAAAAAGAGATAAGATTGTAAGGCAAAATGGGCTGGTTTCATTCAGTCGCTGAAGACTTCTAGCTCTCACTGAGAGAGGACACTATAAAAACTGGCTAATAATGGGTTGATAAATCACGACACAATTACAAATACTTAACATTAATTATCGATTTTTACCTTAGAGTTCTTGAACGTGGAAAATTACCAGCTTTAGATGAACACACCTTACATGGATAACATAATTGTGCATAGAGTTAAGCAAGGATCTGACCCATATTTAATGTAGCAAGAATAATGATATAAAATGAAAGTGAAACAGAAATAGGAACATACATGAGGATGAGAGATGACAGATTTTATGCTCTTAATTCATGAAACCACTAAAACACAATTTGTTTGCCTCCTCTCCTCAGAATTGTATGAAATGTGCTTGCCCCTTATATTATTGTAGGAAAACCACAAAACAATCCTTACCAGGTACAGGATAAGATCAGGATGTCTCTAAGATTGAATTGGCCAATGATTGGTATCTTTCCTGTGAAAATTTCCTTGATGCCTGAGGAAGAAATTCTAAAATAATACTGAGGCAGGGAGGAAAGATGAGGAAAATTAAGGGGACATGTGGAGAGAAATCAGGCCCTTACCAACTTGAATCTATCATACCTTTCTTGCTGATGGAGGCCCAGAAAACAGCAACACAGCTGATAATACTAAAATTGTAAGAAGAGGTAATAAGAGGTAATGTGTGTTTTCCTAAATATGCACACACGCATGCACACACACACACACACACACACACACACACACTTATACACAATCAGTATCAGAAAAATAAGAAAGAACAAAAACAGTTTGTGTTGCTTATTTCTCATCTCCATTCTGTGAATGCTTTAATTCCAAGTTGTATTGCAAGGCTTTCTTTCCATTATGGACAAATCTTTCATAGAAACTTAATAAGCATTTTGTCTTGAGAGGCCAAACCTACTCCACCTTAAAAGAAAAAAAGCCTGAGAACTTGATCTACAGCTGAACCCAAGCTGAACCCTCCCAGATGGTGTTGTCTCCCAAGCTTGAGCTTAAATAAAGAGACCCTAGTGTGATCGCATCAGAATCTGATCCTTGGTGGTCTTTTGGGGTTCACAAATGCATTCTGGCACAATAGTCTCATATAAAATATTGTTTAATTCTTTTGGGTAGAAGCATCAATATGGCGAACGACTCTCTAAAACATTTTTTCTATTTTCACTATTCATTTAAAAATGTATTCCTTAAGAATGGAGAGCTTGTGGTTAAGAACAATTGCTGCTCTTCCAGAAAACCAAAGTTTGATTTCCAACACTCACATTGGTTTGCTTACAACCCACAGCTATAGCTACAGGGGATCTGATGCACTCCTCTGGCTTCTGTGGATACCTGAACACACATTGCATATACATGTGTAGACCCTTACATATACATATAAATAAAAATACAAATATTCTTTAATAAATCTATACCTTCATATTGTTACTTTCATTTCTTCCCATTATATTTTCATCCATGTATCAATTTTTAAAAGTTTGGTCCAACATCAGCACGACCCTAGTCATACTTTCTGATTCAATTTGTTTAGCAGGGAAGATAACAGTGTTCTGGAACAAATCCTCTATTTTAAAAGAACATGTTCATTTGGTGTTAAGAAAAACCATTATCTGGCAACAAGAACAGATGGGTTCTTGCACAGAGTGATAAAATATAGCTATTCCAACACCTCTCCTCTCTGGCATAGAAAAATGTTCTTTTGTTTTATGTTTGGTGCTAGAAGAAAATTTTGGTTACTATAATACAAGATTTTGTAGTATTTGTAGAGCAAACTATAGATACAATGATGGTTTATAGGTTTTTTTTTTATTAACTTGAGTATTTTTATATACATTTCGAGTGTTATTCCTTTCCCAGTTTCCGGCAAACATCCCCTCCCCCTCCCCTTCCTTATGGGTGTTCCTCCCCCAACCTCCCCCATTGCCGCCTCTCCCAACAGTCTAGTTCACTGGGGTTCAGTCTTAGCAGGACCCAGGGCTTCCCCCTTCCACTGGAGCTCTTACTAGGATATTCATTGCTACCTACGAGGTCAGAGTCCAGGGTCAGTCCATGTATAGTCTTTAGGTAGTGGCTTTGTCCCTGGAAGCTCTGGTTGCTTGGCATTGTTGTACATATGGGGTCTCGAGCCCTTTCAAGCTCTTCCAGTTCTTTCTCTGATTCCTTCAATGGGGGTCCTATTCTCAGTTCAGTGGTTTGCTGCTGGCATTCGCCTCTGTATTTGCTGTATTCTGGCTGTGTCTCTCAGGAGCGATCTACATCCGGCTCCTGTTGGTCTGCACTTCTTTGCATCATCCATCTTGTCTAATTGGATGGCTGTATATGTATGGGCCACATGTGGGGCAGGCTCTGAATGGGTGTTCCTTCAGTCTCTGTTTTAATCTTTGCCTCTCTCTTCCCTGCCAAGGGTAATCTTGTTCCCCTTTTAAAGAAGGAGTGAAGCATTCACATTTTGATCAATAATGGTTTATAGGTTTTAAAAAGTGAAGAGAGAATAAAATGCTTCTGAATGTTAAAAAATAGACAGTATGTAAGTACTATATTTATAGAATGTAGACATTTAATATCAACTGCATTTTGTCTGTGGTTTGTACAGGGCAGGTTTTTGGGGGTGAATTTACCTTGGACAGAACAATTTCTGCCTGTGCTTTCTCTAATCCCTTTAATATTCCTCATCTCCCTCCCCTTGGAATCTGAAATTCTAGAGAGGTCCTACTGAAAGCTAAATGATCTAGCCATTGAAAACATCTACTGATCTTTGTTAGATCCCTTTGTCATCTACAGTTCAATGCCATACATACAACATGTGGATGAAGTTGTAGGAAAGTAATGTATCTGTTAAAATTAGCCACAAGAGGTTACAGCTCCTAGTACTGTGGGCAAGAGAGAAAGAGACTAACTCCTGAATGAGGAAGACCTCATTTAACATGGAAATTTGGGTCCATTGTCTTAGTGTATTTCCTTTCCCTTCCCATAAAAGCTTTTTCTCTTCATCAGCAAGTTTGTGAATAGAAATTTGATGGAATAGAGCCTCTGTCTTCTCATTGCTAACTGCTCTTGTCTTAACATGATTCTCTCCTACTAACCTCTCTTTTCCAAATGTTATTTCTATCAGGGTGGGTGGAAGGGATTCCATATTTGTTTCAATATTATTTAATGATTAATGGGAACTGGTCATATATTTTAAGTAATTGTTAAAAGTTTACTTTGATACTATGTTCAGAAATGTAACTATTAAGAACTCAAACTATTATATATGTATATGTGTATATATGCATGTGTGTATATGTATATATTTGTATAATGAATGGTTCTAGAGCTTTTCAAAAAAGTCAGCACCTGTAAATAAAATTTATCTTTTAATATTTTAATTATATACATTCAGGACAATTTGTGACACCATTGTTACTATTGGCAATAGTATAATAAGATGTTTCATTCTTCCTGGGTAATAATAATAATAATAATAACAGAAAGCCTATCCAAGTGATTATCTGTTTACAGGCAAAAGGTAATAGTTAATTAGCGAGACACTGCCCGGACCTGAAGGGACCCAGGCAAAAACTCCCTGTACCCAAATCCCGTGGGAGGTAAACCTAAATCATCAGAGGGGCAGACACGCCTGGGAAGCCAGAAGAGACTACACTCTGCCCACATTTCTGACTCCAGAGGAAAACACTTAATGCCATCTGGGACCCCGTGCACGGGGGCTCCTGGAAAAGGCTGAGCAGGCCCTCCTGGTTGCTGCCCTCATGAAGAACTGAAAAGCAGCCCCACAGGACCAACTTCAGCCACGGGAACACAGGTAAGACCAACTTTTCTGCTCCAAGCGACCTGCCTGGTGGACTCAGGACACATGCCCACAGGATCAGCTGAAGACCAGTAGACCAAAAACTACACACGTGAAAGAAGAATACTCTGTTCCCATAACTGGCTGAAAAACAAAAAAAAAAACAAAAAAACAGGAAAACAGGTCTACAGCACTCCTGACACACAGGCCTATAGGACAGTCTAGCCACTGTCAGAAATAGCAGAACAAGGTAACACCAGAGACAACCTGATTGCGAGAGGCAAGCGCAGGAACTCAAGCAACAGAAACCAAGACTACATGGCTTACTCGGAGCCCAATTCTCCCACCAAAGCAAACACAGAATATCCAAACACACCAGAAAAGCAAGGTCTAGATTTAAAATCACATTTGATCATAATGATGGAGGACTTCAAAAAAGACATAAAGCACTCCCTTAGAGAAACGCAGGAAAACATAAATAAACAAGTAGAAGCCTATACAGAAGAATCACAAAAATCCCTGAAAGAATTCCAGGAAAACACAATCAAACAGTTGAAGGAATTAAAAATGGAAATAGAAGCAATAAAGAAAGCACAAAAGGAGACGATCCTGGATATAGAAAACCAAAGGAAGAGACAAGGAGCCGTAGATACAAGCATCACCAACAGAATACAAGAGATAGAAGGGAGAATCTCAGGAGCAGAAGGTTCCATAGGAATCATCGACACAACTGTAAAAGATAATGTAAAACGGAAAAAGCTATTCATCCAAAACATACAGGAAATCCAGGACTCAATGAGAAGATCAAATCTGAGGATAATAGGTATAGAAGAGAGTGAAGACTCCCAGCTCAAAGGACCAGTAAATATCTTCAACAAAATCATAGAAGAAAACTTCCTAAACTAAAGAGATGCCCATAAACATACAAGAAGCCTACAGAACTCCAAATAGATTGGACCAGAAAAAAAAATCCTCCCATCACATGATAGCCAAAACACCAAATGCACAAAACAAAGAAAGAATATTAAAAGCAGTAAGGGAAAAAGGTCAAGTAACATATAAAGGCAGACCTATCAGAATCACACCAGACTTCTCGCCAGAGACTATGAAGGCCAGAAGATCCTGGACAGATGTCATACAGACCCTAAGAGAACACAAATGCCAGCCCGGGTTATTGTATCCAGCAAAACTCTCAATTAACATAGATGGAGAAACCAAGATATTCCATGACAAAACCAAATTTACACAATATCTTTCTACAAATACAGCCCTACGAAGGATAATAAATGGTAAAGCCCAACATAAGGAGGCAAGCTACACCCTAGAAAAAGCAAGAAACTAATCTACTTGGCAACGAAACAAAGAGAAGACAAGCACAGAAACACAATCTCACATCCAAATATGAATTTAACAGGAAACAACAATCACTATTCCTTAATATCTCTCAGCATCAATGGACTCAATTTCCCAGTAAAAAGACATAGATTAACAAACTGGATATGCAATGAGGACCCTGCATTCTGTTGCCTACAAGAAACGTACCTCAGAGACAAAGACAGACACTACCTCAGAGCGAAAGGCTGGAAAACAAATTTCCAAGCAAGTGGTCTGAAGAAGCAAGCTGGAGTAGCCATCCTAATACCGAATAAAATCAATTTTCAACCAAAAGTCATCAAAAAAGATGAGGAAGGACACTTCATATTCATCAAAGGAAAAATCCACCAAGATGAACTCCCAATCCTAAATATCTCTGCTCCAAATACAAGGGCACCTACATACATAAAAGAAACCTTACTAAAGCTCAAAGCACACATTGCACCTCACACAAAAATAGTAGGAGATTTCAACACCTCACTCTCATCCAATGGACAGATCATGGAAACAGAAATTAAACAGAGACATAGACAGACTAAGAGAAGTCATGAACCAAATGGACTTAGCAGATATTTATAGAACATTCTATCCTAAAACAAAAGGATATACCTTCTTCTTACCACCTCATGGTACTTACTCCAAAATTGACCATATATTAGGTCATAAAACAGGCCTCAACAGATACAGAAAGATAGAAATATTCCCATGCGTCCTATCAGACCACTATGGGCTAAAGCTGGTCTTCAATAAAATAAGGGAAGAATGCCCACATATACATGGAAGATGAACAATGCTCTACTCAGTGATAACATGGTCAAGGAAGAAATAAAGAAAGAAATTAAAAACTTCGTAGAATTTAATGAAAATGAAGGTAAAACATACCCAAACTTATGGGACACAATGAAAGCTGTGCTAAGAGGAAAACTCATAGCTCTGAGTGCCTGCAGAAAGAAACAACAAAAGGAGATCAAAGGGATACAGATTGGAAAAGAAGAAATCAAAATATCATGATTTGCAGATGATATGATACTATATTTAAGTGATCACAAAAGTTCCACCAGAGAACTACTAAACCTGATAAACACCTTCAGCAAAGTGGCTGGGTATAAAATTAACTCAAATAAATCAGTAGCCTTCCTCTACACAAAAGAGAACCAAGCCAAGAAAGAAATTAGGGAAGCGACACCACTCATAATAGTCTCAAATAATATAAAATACTTCGGTGTGACTTCTACCAAACAAGTAAAATATCTGTATGATAAGAACTTCAAACTCTGAAGAAAGAAATTAAGAAGATCTTGATTTATGGAAAGATCCCCATGCTCATGGATTGGGATTAATACAGCAAAAAATTACGAATTTTACCAATGGCTATCTACAGATTCAATGCAATCCCCATCAAAATACCAGTGAGAATGGCTAAGATAAAAAACTCAGGTGACAGCAAATGCTAGGGAGGATATGGAGAATGAGGATCACTCCTCCATTGTTGGTGGGATTGCAGACTGGTACAACCATTCTGGAAATTAGTCTGCAGGTTCCTTAGAAAATTGGACATTGAAAAACCTGATTATGCAGCTATACCTCTCTTGGACATATACCCAAAAAGATGCCCCCAACATGCCAAAGAAAGACACATGCTCCACTATGTTCATAGCAGCCTTATTTTTATAATAGCCATGAAGCTGGAAAGAACCTAGATGCTTTCAACAGAGGAATCATTTTGAAAATATGCTACATCTACATACTGGAATATTACTGAGCTATCAAAAGCAATGACTTTATGAAATTCATAGGCAAATGGATGGAACTGGAAAATATCATCCTGAGAGAGGTAACCCAATCACGGAAAAACACACATGGTATACACTCATTGATAAGTGTCTATTAGCCCAAATGCTCGTATTACCCTAGATGCACAGAACCCATGAAAATCAAGAAGGATGACCAAAATGTGAATGCTTCACTACTTCTTTAAAGGGGAACAAGAATATCCTTGGGAGGGTATAGCGAGGCAATGTTTAGAACAGAGGTAGAAGGAACACCCATTCAGAGCCTGCCCCACATGTGGCCCATACAGCCACCAAACTAGATAAGATTATGAAGCAAAAAAGTGCAGGTCGACAGGAACTGGATGTAGATCTCTCCTGAGAGACACAGCCAGAATACAGCAAATACATAGGCGAATGCCAGCAGCAAACCACTGAACGGGACCCCCATTGAAGGAATCAGAGAAAGGACTGGAAGAGCTTGAAGGGGCTCGAGACCCCATATGAACAACAATGCCAACCAATCAGAGCTTCCAGGGACTAAGCCACTACCTAAAGACTATACATGGACTGACCCTGGACTCTGACCTCATAGGTAGCAATGAATATCCTAGTAAGAGCACCAGTGGAAGGGGAAGCCCTTGATCCTGCCAAGACTGAACCCCCAGTGAACGTGATTGTTGGTGGGAGGGTTGTAATGGGGGGAGGATGGGTAGGGGAACACCCATATAGAGGGGAGGAGGAGGGGTTAAGCAGATGTTGTCCTGGAAACTGGGAAAGGGAATAACAACTGAAATGTAAATAAGAAATACCCAAGTTAATAAAGATGAAAAAAAGAATCAGAAAAAATAGTTAATTAGTATAGAAGAAATTTTAAAACTGGGTCAGAAAAAAAGCTGTAAAGACTCAAAAAATTCACATAACACCTCCGATGAATAAATCTGAATAATGCTAAAATGCTGAGTAAGTATAAAAATTAATGTTCTAATATATTATACACTGAAGTGATTTTCAGTTTTCAGACCTTTTGATATTTACTTTGAATAATTTCATTTTTTATTCAGTCTTTTAAAGTTCCTCTAAGTAATGAAAAAAAAACTAAAATTGATCCCTTTAATTAAAAAAATGAATAAGGGGGGTTGGGGATTTAGCTCAGTGGTAGAGCGCTTGCCTAGGAAGCGCAAGGGCCTGGGTTCGGACCCCAGCTCCAAAAAAAAAAAAAAAAAAAAGACAAAAAAAAGACAAAAAATGAATAAGGGTATTAAAGTCAAGGTAGAATCTAAAATGCTGATCAATTGCACAGCAAGAGTTTTGTAGTGGAGATGTTCTGAAGTTATAGTTATTTTGCAAGTCATGATCTTGGGAAGTAAAACATAAATGAACTCGTTAAATTAAAAAAAAAAATCAGAAGTAAAAGAAGCAGCCAAAAGAAGCGTGGTAGGGATATATGCTAATCTAAACACCATGATTTCTCTTTAATAAGTAGAAATTGAAATGAATTGTAAAAGACAATGAGGCTGCAGAGAGATGGTTGACCATAAATCCCAGCCAATGTCCTAGATATGTCATTCTCTATGAAAGGCAAGCTGTCTGATGTTGCATTTTCCATTAACAAATGGGGCAGCAGAACACCAATGTATGTGCTTTCCTGACTCATTTGCATGTCTCCATTTATACCTGTGCACTGCCCTGTGGCATTACAGCACCTTCCTTCCAAATGAGGAATATGCGGCAGTAATAATTTTTTGATAACACCCTAGTAATTACATGGACGCTTGAAGGGCTTCTTTTCAAGTTTTAAAACCTATGTTCCATTCCTTGAATGTGAATCTCATCTAATTTTGGCTTTGATTACTAATTTTTTTTCTTTTTTGACAGATATAGTATATGATGGTAAAATAAGGGCAAAAGGAAAGAAGTGGCAACCAAAAGGCTGATTCAAGTAGCTTAATGAATAAAAATAATTTCCTGTCTGAGGAATCCACTCCCCCAAAATGGCTGCCTTTTCCTCTGAAGAGACTTGATGTGCCAAGGTGGAGGATAGCCAGAGCGGTCCTGCACCCTTTCAGAGGAGAAGGGGAAGGAAGATGTGGTGGTGGCAGAGAGGACTGTGTGAGGAGGGACTTGGAGGCAAGGCAGCGATCAATCAGGATGTAAAGTGAATAAATAAATAAAACATAAACCTTTCCTTCAAAACAAACAAATAAACAAAATCACATTGTCTGAGTAGTCACAAACGTATATGATTATTTTCTCAATAGAATGCACTTTATTCAGGTAATGGAGGTGTAATTTTCATATAAGTCTAAGAGTAGAATACTTACAATAAAAGTAATTATAAGGAATGCACAGACACAATATGAAGATATAGGTAAAGTATATTTTTAAAATTGCCTTTTGTTGACCACTGGTAGGCTGACCATGTTCTAATTATATGGGCAAAACAAATTGGACTATGCAGTTGATTTTTATTTCTTTATTTTTTGTGGGAGGGTACAAGGAAGGTGGACATTGGAGAAATGGAAAGCAAGTACAATCAGAGTCCATTGTATGAAATCCCTAAATAGTTAAAAATATTATATTGAGAGAAAAAGAATAGCTACTCTATTCTTAATCAACCCTATAAAATACAAAATAAAATTCCTTTGATAAAACCAAAAATAAAAATAAAATAGCTCACTCTAGCCACTCCCTGCCAAAATAATTGCCCCTTTAACCTCAGTAACTCAGGGTTATAGAATTAAAAGGCTCAAATGATGTGTAGTAAGATTTTTGTTACCAATACAGGAATGTAAAGAAGATAAGCTTAACAAGGCACGACATTACTAATAGAAATTGGAAGAATAGAAAACTGAAAAGGAAATAAAAGGATAAATAATACAGACAAAATGGTAGATGAGGAAGATATAGTTAAAGGTAAAATGAGGAAATGGGTAAGAAGGGTATAAAGCAATGCAATCAGGGAGCCTAAACAATCCAAGCGCTCGATAGAATGAGGTCAATAAGTCCCCAGCTCTAGGTAATTTTGGAAAACTTACCTAAAAAAAATAAAAACAAACAAACAAACAAACAAAAAACTAAGTAAGATGTTTTTAAAAAGAACACAAAGGAGAAAAGAAAATCAGGCTGGGAAAAATCTAGTTAACTGAAATTAGATATTAAATAATAAAGTATAAAAATGACCTCTATATTAACTCTCACCTGGGTGCTTATGTAGATGCTGCAGATGTACTATAGGTCAGGTCTCAGTATGATCTCATGACTCACTGTGAATTAAGAGTACCATGGAGTGAAGGCTCTTTGCCCCTACAGTCTCTTCTAGCTGCTGACTCAGAAATCTTTTAAAGATAGGTTCATGTTCCTGCTTTTGTTGATTGTGGGAAAAAGTAATATTCTGCCATTGTAAGGTATTCATCTCTAGTTAGACTATGTATTTGTTCAATGAGTATAGACTGGAGGGTAGATTTGAGTCACTAATGTACTCCTTTGATTTTTTAAAAGTTACATCCTCTTACTGGTGCATGTGACATACACAGCAGCTTATTCTTCTCTCTCTCTCTCTCTCTCTCTCTCTCTCTCTCTCTCTCTCTCTCTCTCTCTCTCTTCCCTCTCTTCCTCCTGCTCCTTCCCTCTCTCCTTCCCTAAGCCCTGGAACAAAAAAAGCAAACACTCCCAATGGGAGTAGAGGGCAGGAAATAGTCATAATAAGGGCATAAATCAACCAAATAGAAACAAATAGAACAATACGAATAATCAACAAAACCAAAAGCTGGTTCTTTCAGAAAATCAACAACATCGATAAACCTTTAGCCAAATTAACCAAAGGGCACAGAGACATGATCCAACTTCACAAAATCGAAAATGAAAAAAAGACATAACAGCAGAAATGGAAGAAATTCAAAAATATCATCAGATCTTACTTAAAAAACCTTTACTCAAGAAAACTGGAAAATCTAGATGCAATGGGTGATCTTTTTTGACAGATATCACATATCAAATTTGAATGAATAACAGGTAAACTCCCTAAACATATCCCCTAAGGAAGTAGAAGAAGTCATTAAAACCATCAACTAAAAATTTCCAGGCCAGATGACTTTTGAAGAACACTACCAGATCTTCAAAGAAGAGCTAATACCAACACTCCTCAAACTATCCCATACAACAGAAACAGAAGGAACACTGCCTAATTCATTCTATGAAGCCACAGTAATTCTGATACCTACACTACACAAAGACACAAAATCTAAGTCAAACTTCAGACCGATTTTGCTAATGAATATCTATGCAAAAATAATCAATAAAATTCTGGCAAACCTAAGCCAAGAATATATCACAACAATCATTCAACATGATCAAGTAGGCTTCATCCCAGATTGCAGGGATAGTTCAATATAAGAAAATACATTAATGTAATCAACTATATAAACAAACTCAAAAAAATCACATGATCATCTCATTAGATGCTCAAAAAGCTCACCCCTTCATGTTAAGAGTTTCAGAGAGGTCAGGAATCCAAGGTCCTAATCTAAACATATTAAAAACATACACCAAACCATAAGCCAATATCAAACTAAATGAAGAGATTCTTGATGCAATCCTCACTAAAATCAGGGACAAGACTGACCACTCTCTTCCTATTTATTCAATATGGGACTGGAAGTTTTAGCTAGAGAAATTAGAAAACAAAGGAGATCAAGGTGATACTAGTCAGAAAATAAGAGTTCAAGATATCACTATTTGCAGAAGATATGACAGTAAACATAATAGACCCCCAAAACATACCATAGAACTTCTATAGCTGATAAACAATGTCAGCCAAGTGGCTGAATATAAAATTAACTCAAACAAATTAGTAGTCTTCCTTTTTACAAACAATAAACATGATGAGAAAGAAATTAAGGAAACGAAACTCTTCACTATAGCCATAGATAGTCTAAAACAACTCTTTTTTTTTTATCTTTATTACATTGAGTATTTCTTATTTACATTTCGATTGTTATTCACCTTCCTGGTTTCCAGGCCAACATCCCCCTAACCCCTCCCCTTCCCATTCTATACTGGTGTTCACCTCCCCATCCTCCCCCCAATACCACCCTCCCCCCAACAATCACATTCACTGGGGGTTCAGTCTTGGCAGGATCAAGGGCTTCCGGGTCTACTGGTGCTCTTACTAGGCTATTCATTGCTACCTATGAGGCTGGAGCCCAAGGTCAGTCCACGTTTAGTCTTTGGGTAGTGGCTTAGTCCCTGGAAGCTCTGATTGTTTGGCATTGTTGTTCATATGGGGTCTCAAGCCCCGTCAAGCTCTTCCAGTCCTTTCTTTGATTCCTTCAATGGGGGTCCCGTTCTCAGTTCAGTGGTTTGCTGCTGGCATTCGCCTCTGTATTTGCTGTATTCTGGTTGTGTCTCTCAGGAGAGATCTACATCCGGTTCCTGTCAGCCTGCACTTCTTTGCTTCATAATCTTATCTAGTTTGGTGGCTGTATGGGCCACATGTGGGACAGGCTCTGAATGGGTGTTCCTTCTGCCTCTGTTCTAAACTTTGCCTCCCTATTCCTTCCCAAGGGTATTCTTGTTCCCCTTTCAAAGAAGGAGTGAAATATTCGCATTTTGGTCATCCTTCTTGAGTTTCATGGGTTCTGTGCATCTAGGGTAATTCGAGCATTTGGGCTAATAGCCATTTATCAATGAGTGCATACCATGTGTGTTTTTCTGTGATTGGGTTACCTCACTCAGGATGATATTTTCCGGTTCCATCCATTTGCCTATGAATTTCATAAAGTCATTGTTTTTGATAGCTCAGTAATATTTCATTATGTGGATGTAGCATATTTTCTGTATCGATTCCTCTGTTGAAGGGCATCTGGGTTCTTCTGGCTATTATAAATAAGGCTGCTATGAACATAGTGGAGCATGTGTCTTTGTTTTATGTTGGGGCATCTTTTGGGTATATGCCCAAGAGAGGTATAGATGGGTCCTCAGGTTGTTCAATTTCCAATTTTCTGAGGAACCTGCAGACTGATTTCCAGAATGGATGTACCAGTCTGCAATCCCACCAACATTGGAGGAGTGTTCCTCCTTCTCCACATCCTTGCCAGCATTTGCTGTCACCTGAGTTTTTGATCTTAGCCATTCTCACTGGTGTGAGGTGAAATCTCAGGGTTGTTTTGATTTGCATTTCCCTTATGACTAAAGATGTTGAACATTTCTTTAGGTGTTTCTCAGCCCTTTGGCATTCCTCAGCTGTGACTTTTTTTTTTTTTTTTTTTTTTTTTTTTTTTTTTTTTATTGTGCTTGAGTATTTCTTATATACATTTCAGTGTTATTCCCTTTCCGGTTTTCGGGCAAACCTCCCCTCCCCTTCCTTATGGGTGTTCCCTCCCCCCTCCCCATTGCTGCCCTCTCCCAACAGTCTAGTTCACTAGGGGTTCAGTCTTAGCAGGACCCAGGGCTTCCCCCTTCCACTGGTGCTCTTACTAGGATATTCATTTGCAACCTACGAGGTCAGAGTCCAGGTCAGTCCATGATAGTCTTTGGGTAGTGGCTTAGTCCCTGGAAGCTCTGGTTGGTTGGCATTGCTGTACATATGGGGTCTCGAGCTCCTTCAAGCTCTTCCAGTTCTTTCTCTGATTCCTTCAACGGGGGTCCTGTTCTCAGTTCAGTGGTTTCCTGCTGGCATACGCCTCTGTATTTGCTGTATTCTGGCTGTGTCTCTCAGGAGCGATATGCATTCACATTTTGATCATCCGTCTTGAGTTTCATTTGTTCTAGGCATCTAGGGTAATTCAAGCATTTGGGCTAATAGCCACTTATCAATGAGTACATACCATGTATGTCTTTCTGTGATTGGGTTAGCTCACTCAGGATGATAGTTTCCAGTTCCAACCATTTGCCTACGAATTTCACTAAGTCATTGTTTTTGATAGCTGAGTAATATTCCATTGTGTAGATGTACCACATTTTCTGTATCCATTCCTCTGTTGAAGGGCATCTGGGTTCTTTCCAGCTTCTGGCTATTATAAATAAGGCTGCGATGAACATAGTGGAGCACGTGTCTTTTTTATATGTTGGGGCATCTTTTGGGTATATGCCCAGGAGAGGTATAGCTGGATCCTCAGGCAGTTCAATGTCCAATTTTCTGAGGAACCTCCAGACTGATTTCCAGAATGGTTGTAGCAGTCTGCAACCCCACCAACAATGGAGGAGTGTTCCCCTTTCTCCACATCCTCGCCAGCATTTGCTGTCACCTGAGTTTTTGATCTTAGCCATTCTCACTGGTGTGAGGTGAAATCTCAGGGTTGTTTTGATTTGCATTTCCCTTATGACTAACGATGTTGAACATTTCTTTAGGTGTTTCTCAGCCATTCGGCATTCCTCAGCTGTGAATTCTCTGTTTAGCTCTGAACCCCATTTTTTAATAGGGTTATTTGCCTCCCTGCTGTCTAACTTCTTCAGTTCTTTGTATATTTTGGATATAAGCCCTCTATCTGTTGTAGGATTGGTAAAGATCTTTTCCCAATCTGTTGGTTGCCGTTTTGTCCTAACCACAGTGTCCTTTGCCTTACAGAAGCTTTGCAGTTTTATGAGATCCCATTTGTCGATTCTTGATCTTAGAGCATAAGCCATGGTGTTTTGTTCAGGAAATTTTTTCCAGTGCCCATGTGTTCCAAATGCTTCCCGAGTTTTTCTTCTATTAGTTTGAGTGTATCTGGTTTGATGTGGAGGTCCTTGATCCACTTGGACTTAAGCTTTGTACAGGGTGATAAGCATGGATCGATCTGCATTCTTCTACATGTTGACCTCCAGTTGAACCAGCACCATTTGCTGAAAATACTATCTTTTTTCCATTGGATGGTTTTGGCTCCTTTGTCAAAAATCAAGTGCCCATAGGTGTGTGGGTTCATTTCTGGGTCTTCAATTCTGTTCCATTGGTCTATCTGTCTGTCTCTGTACCAATACCATGCAGTTTTTATCACTATTGCTCTGTAATACTGCTTGAGATCTGGGATAGTGATTCCCCCTGAAGTCCTTTTATTGTTGAGGATAGTTTTAGCTATCCTGGGTTTTTTGTTATTCCAGATGAATTTGCAAATTGTTCTGTCTAACTCTTTGAAGAATTGGATTGGTATTTTGATGGGGATTGCATTGAATCGGTAGATTGCTTTTGGTAGAATGGCCATTTTTACTATATTAATCCTGCCAATCCATGAGCATGGGAGATCTTTCCATCTTCTGAGATCTTCTTCAATTTCTTTCTTCAGAGTCTTGAAGTTCTTATTGTACAGATCTTTCCCTTGCTTGGTTAAAGTCACCCCGAGGTACTTTATATTATTTGGATCTATTATGAAGGTTGTCATTTCCCTAATTTCTTTCTGGGCCTGTTTCTCTTTTGTGTAGAGGAAGGCTACTGATTTATTTGAGTTAATTTTATACCCAGCCACTTTGCTGAAGTTGTTTATCTCAGCTGTGACTTCTTTGTTTAGCTCTGAACCCCATATTTAATAGGGTTATTTGTCTCCCTGCGGTCTAACCTCTTGAGTTCTTTGTATATTTTGGATATGAGCCCTCTATCAGTTGTAGGATTGGTATAGATCTTTTCCCAATCTGTTGGTTGCTGTTTTGCCCTAATAACAGTGTCCTTTGCCTTACAGAAGCTTTGCAGTTTATGAGATCCCATGTGTTGATTCTTGATCTTCGAGCATAAGCCATTTGTGTTTTGTTACCAATCTTGTGAAAGATCTTTATGACAAGAACTTCAAATCCCTGAAGAAAGCAATCAAAGATCTTAGAAAATGGAAAGATCTCCCATGATCATGGATTGGTAGGATTGACATAATGAAAATGGTCATTCCACCAAAATAGGTTCAAAGCAATCCCCATTAATATTCTAACACAGTTCTTCAAATACATGGAAAGAACAATTACTAATTTCATATAGTAAAATTGAAAAACAAAACCCAGCATAGCAAAAACAATTTTTAACAATAATAGTACTTCCTGTAGAATCACCATTCCTGACCTCAAAATGTAATACAGAGCACTATTGATAAATAAAACTGCCTGGTATTTATACAGAAAGAAACAGGTCAATCAATGAAATAGAATTGAAGACCCATAAATAAGACTGCACACTTATAGACACTTGACCTTTGACCAATAAGCCAAACATACAATGGGAAAAAGAAAGCATCTTCTATTAAAAGGTCCTGTCCAGCTAGCAGTCTGTATGTAAAAAAATGAAAATATATTCATATTTATCACCTGGCCAGAAGCTCAAGTCCAAGAGAATCAAGGACTTGAATATAAAACAAGATACACTGGACCTAATAGAAAAGAAAGTGGGAAAGAACCTTGAATTCATTGGCACAGGGGAAATTTCCTAAAGCAAATGCCAATGACTCAGGCTCTAAGATCAAAAATAGATAGATAGGTCCTCATGAAACTGAAAAGCTTCTGTATGGCAGAAAGGATAGTCAATAAGATAAATTAGCAACCTACAGATTGGGAAAAAATATCTTCACCAAACACACATCTAATAGAATGCTAATATCTAAAACATAAAGAACTCAAGAAGCTAACCTCCAACGAACTAAATAACCCAATTAAAAACAGGGTACATAACTAAACAAAAAAAAAATTCTTGACTGAGGAATCTCAAATGACCTGAAAACACCCAAATAAATGTTCAACATCCTTAGTCGTCAGGGAAATGCAAATAAAAACAATCCTGAGACTCTACCTTACACTAACAGAATGGCTAAGATAAAAATCACATGTGACAGCAGAGACTGACAAGGATGTAGAGGAAAAAGGACATTCTATCATTGCTAGTGGGATTGCAGGCTGGTTAAATCACTCTGGATATTAGTCTGGTGATTCCTCAGAAAATTGGTAATAGTTCTACCTGAGAACCTAGATATAACACTACTGGGCATATACCCCCCCAAAAAAAGCTCCAACCTATAATATGGGCACGTGCTCCACTGTGTTCTTAGAGGCCTTATTTCTAATAGCCAGGAGCTAGATAAAAAGAACCCAGATACCCTACAACAGAAGAATGGATACAGAAAATGTGGTACATTTACACAATGAAGCACTACTCAGCTATTAAAAACAATGAATTCATGAAATTCTTGGGCAAATGGATCGAATTAGAAAATATTATCCTGACTGAGGTAATCCAGACCCAAAAAGTCATACATGGTATGTTCTTACTGATAAAGGATATTTCCCTAAAAGCTTAGAATACCCACTTATACAACTCACAGACTATACAAAACTTTACAACAAAAAAGTGCTCAAGTGTGGATGTTTTAATCCCACTAAAGGGGGGGACTAAAAAAGTATCAGAGGGGGGAGAGAGAGAGAGAGAGAGAGAGAGAGAGAGAGAGAGAGAGAGAGAGACAGAGAGAGAGAGAGAGAGAGAGAGAGAGAGAGAGAGAGAGAGAGAGAGAGATCTCGTGGAGAGAGGAGACAGAGGGGAAAAGACAGGATCACGTATGAGAAGAGACAGGAGAGAAGTTTAGAGGGCCAGGAGAATGAATAAAATTATGTAGCAGTTGTGATGGGCATCCTGGGGAGCCAGTAGAAAGTCCCAGAAGCCAGGCATGTAAGAGGCTCCCAGGACCCAATGGAGAAGACATCATCCAAAATATTCAACAGCAGAGAGATAGAAGCTACTCACCCATTTAAAAATTTTTAACTCAGAATTGTTCTTGGTTAAAGGAAAAACAGGAATAAGAAATGGAAAAGTCATCCAGAGTGGGATCTTTCCCATCTGCAGACACCAAACCATGATGCCATTTCTGATGCCAAGAAGCACTTGCAGACAGGAGCCTGGAATGGCTGTCCTCTGAGAGGCTCTGCCAGTACCTGACTAAGACAGATGCAGACTCTCACAACCAATCTTTGGACTGATTCTGGGAACCCCAATGAAACATATAGGGAAGGACTAAAGGAGCTGATGGAATTGAAACCCCATAAGAACAACAACAATATCAAGTAACTGAACACCTCAGAGCTCAAAGAGACTAAACGACCAACCAAAGGTATGCATGGGTGGATTCATGGTTCCAGCTTATCTGGCATCAATGGGAAGGGAGGTGCTTGGTTCTGTGGAGAGTTGTTGCCCCAGTGAAGAGGGAATCTAGAGGGGTGAGGAGGAGTAGGTGGGTGGGCAGGGGAGTACCTTCTTAGAGGCAAGGAGGTAGGAGAATGGGATGGAGGAGTTGAGCAGGGGAGACCATGATGGGAAACAACATTTGAAATGTAAATAAATAAAATAATCAATAAAAAATTATTTGGAATCCTCAATGCTTTTCTTAACATCAATAGAATTATATTAAACATGATTTTCTAAATTTATTTCTAAATCCTTTATTTTACATATGGTCATTCATTAGTAATAATATTTATATCATATCTTATATGATGATATTTTATATATTAATATATAGTTACATTTGTAATATATATTACAATGGACTTTTGTTCTGTGAGTATGAAATTCACTTTTGATTTGAGATAGGTTTAGATTCTGTAGTGTATTGCACAAATATTATGATGTCTGCATATAAAGACACTTTTACTTCATCATCCAAAATCGTCATAAAATTTTGCTTCTTACTTGACTTCCTTAAAAGATAGGACCTCCAGTGAAATTATGACTACAAATCATGGAACTCAATGACAGTCTTTTTTTTTTTTTTTTTTTTTTTTTTTTTTTGGAGCTGGGGCCCGAACCCAGGGCCTTGCGCTTTCTTGGCAAGCGCCCTACCACTGAGCTAAATCCCAACCCCTCAATGACAGTCTTAACTATACAATCGTACAGTTTTGGCCATCTAATATGGAAGGGTTTTTTTTTTTTTTGCCTTAGTTAAGGTTTTATTGCTGTGAACAGACACCATGATCAATGTAAGTTTTATAAAGGACACCATTTAACTGGGGCTTACAGGTTCAGAGGTTCAATCCATTATTATCAAGGCAAGAACATGGCAGCATCCAGGCAGGTATGGTGCAAAAGGAGCTGAGTTCTACCTCTTCATCCGATGGAAGCCAGGAACAGCCTCAACATCCTAGGAGGATGGTCACCAAGCCCACTCCACAGTGACACACTTCCTCCAACAAGGCCACACCTTCTAGTAGTGCCCACCTGCCACCCAGTTGTCATGAATAGTCAACAAACTGCCCTTGCAGGGGTCCCAGGATTTGGTTCCGAGAATGCACATAAGTCCTCAAAATCCCCTGTAACTCCAGTTCCAGGAGATCCTTCAGGGACCTGCACACACATGCAGAGAAGCTTACACAGGCATAAATAAAATACATCTTAAAAAGGTATTCCTTAAGTTGTATATGATTCAGAGCTTTTTATAATGATATGGCTGGCAAGTATCACATATAGATAGTTATCTAGATGGGTAGATATATAATAAATGAGTGTCTCAAGACAACATGATAGTATTAATTAGTTTTCTTCTAAGGTTATAATTCAAATATATCAGAAGATGTACTGATTGGACAAAACTTGGTGCTAGAAGATTAAACATATAGTAAATTAAAATAAAAGAGAAAGAATAGTGTCAGTTTCAATAATTGTCTAGCCAGAATCTAAAAACAAATAAGACAAGCATGCAGTCTTTGAGAGTGGCCAGCTCTTCCCAATCCCTGTCTATAAATGGAAAACCATGTGTATTAGTCAGGGTTACTATTGCTGTAACTATGACCAAAGCAACTCGGGGTGGAAATGGTTTCTTCTGCTATACTCCACATTGAAGTCTGTCATTGAGGGGAGTCAGACAGGAACTCAAGCTGGGAAGGAACCTAGAGGCAGGAGCTGATGCAGAGGCCATGGAGGGGTATTAATTACTTCTCAAGGATTCCTTAGCCTGCCTTCTTATAGAACTCAGAACCACCACACCACCCAGAATAAGCTGGGCCTTCTCATATCAATCACTAAACAAGAAAATGCACTATAGGCTTGCCTACAGACCCATCTTATGGAGCTTTCCTTCTCTCAGATGACTTCAGCTTGTGCAAAGTTATCATAAACCAGAAACCTTTCCCCATCACTGGTGGGATTAGAAGCTGGTACAACCACTCTGTAAATCAATGTCAGTTGCTCAGAAAATTGAAAATAGTTCTACCTAAAGACCCTGGTAGAATTCCTGGGAAAATACCCAAAAGATGCTCCACCATAATCCAAAGACACATGCTCCACTACATTCATAGCAGCCTTATTCACAATAACCAGAAACTAGAAGCAACCCATATGCCCCTCAACTGAAGAATGGATACAGAAAATGTGGTTCATTTACACAATGGAATACTATTCAGCTATTAAAAACAAGGACATCATGAATTTTGCAGGCAAATGAATGGAACTAAAAGCATCAGGTTGAGTGAGGTAGCACAGATCCAAAAGGACACCCAGGTATATACTCACTGATAAGTGGATATTAGACACAAAGTACAGAATACCCATAATACACCACACAGACCCAAAGAAGTTAGAAAGAAGGAAGGCCCAAGAGAGGATACTTGAATCCCACTTAGAATAAGGAACCAAATAATCATGGAAGGCAGAGGGAGGAAGGGAGGGACCTAAGTGGGAGAGGGGATGGGAAATGAGGGAAGGACCAGATATGGGGGGGTGGGATGGTTATTCCTAGTTGTCAACTTGACTACATCTGTAATGAACTACAATCCAGAAATGGAGGGCACAACTGAGATATAGATCTTGAGGCTGGAAGACATAGGCTTCTGCCCCAGATCTTGATATGGAGAGCTTGAGGCTAAGTGGCTATGAAAAGATTAGGCCCAGGCAAGGTAGTATATGTCTTTAGTCCCAAAAGACTGAGGCAAGAAGATCTCTGAGTTTAAGGTCAACCTGGAACAAAGCAAATTCCAGATTCAGGTGTGGTGCTACATACATATTCCTCCAAGGCCACACCTTCTAGTAGTGCCATTCCCTGGACCAAACATGTAATAGTGCCACTCCCTGGGCCAAGCATATACAAACTGTCATGGGGGAGACAGGAAAGAAGTCCAGGGGGCCAGGAGAATGAATGAAAATATATAGCTGCTAGTGCTGGGGGGACCTCTAGAAAGTCCCAGAGACCTGGGATGTAAGAGGTTCTCAGGACTCAATGTGGGTGACCTAAGCCAAAATACCCAACAGTATGGAGATGTAACCTGAAGAGCCCACCTCCAGTGGTTATACAGGGCTCCCAATGGAGGGAGGAGGACACCAATCCACATTCAAAATTTTGACCTAGAATTGTTCCTGCAGGGAAAAATGGAGAGCAGACACTTAAGGAATTGTAGACCAGTAAGTGGCCCAACTTACTTAGGATCCATATCACAGGAACACACTAAAGCTGGACACTACTACTGATAATATACTGTGCTTGTAGACAGGAGCCTAGCATGGCTGTCCACCTAGAGACTCTACCAGCAGAAGACTGAGACAGATGCAGATACTTTCAGCCAGGTAGCTAACCATTGTATTGAGGTCATAGACCCCTATGGAAAAGTTAGAGGAAAGATTGAAGCAGCTGAAGGGGATGACATCCTCATAGGCAGACCAAGAGTGTCAACTAACCTGGACCCCTGGTAGCTCCCAGAGACTAAGCCATCAACCAAAAATCAAACACTGGCTGGTCAGAGGTCCCTGACACATATGTAGCAGAGGATTGAATGCCTTGTCTAGCTTCAGTGGGAGAGGATGTGCCTAATCCTATAAAGAATTGATGTTCCAGAGAAGGGAATGGCCAAAGGGGGCACCCTCTCAGAGGGGAAGGGGAGGGGGAATTGGGTCAGGAACTCTGGAACAAGGGGACCAGGATGGGGACAACACTTTGGATATAAATAAATAAAATATTTTTTTAAAAAACTAGCCATCATACCATGTAACCAAAAATGTCAGTTTTGAATGCCAAATTCACCAGGTAGGAAGATATTCATTCATGAATATCTTCGTTTTGTTTTCATTTATGTGGTGATTCATATATACACTGACACTTCAATAATTTTGAAAGGATTTGGAATTAAATTTGGAAGGTATCATATACCAAAATCTAGCTAAACGTTAATAACTAAGGAGGCGACATGACAGAATCAACCATTGAATGTGGGAGAGGGGGCTGTTTCCGGAAGAGTTCACAGGGGACAAACCCTCTGCCATATAAAGTTCTGTCACAACTGAAGATGGGAACATAAAATAGGGTAGCATGAGTCTCTTGGAGATGCTCAAGAAAAGCCTCAGGTCTGTATCCAGACACTATTTCCTTCATAGCATCCCCCACCAAACCGGAGTGATCTCCACCCCAGTGTCTGTTGCCACCAGGCAGCAAGGTGCTTTGTGATGTCAAAGCAGCTCTTCCACCGCTATTAGCTGAGCAGGGTCTTGCTGACCAATCAGGACTCAGGGGTGTGGTCTCCCATTGTTTAGGGTGTATACATAAGAATGTGCCTCTGAGAGCTCTGGACCAGAACACCCTAGCGTTCAATATGGCAAAAGCAACCAAGAAATCACAGCATATTACACCAGATGTCGAGCCATCAACTTCATGTGCGAAATCCACGGAAGCTATGACTTGTCATGAACCCAAAACCAGCGTTGGAGAGAAGAGTCATCAATCCGATTCCAAATGTAGTGTGAATGTAAGAAGACCCAAGCTAAGTGTAGCTTTCTCTGGTCATTTCCCCTCTCCCAGAACTCCTAACCCTTTCTGAGGCTGACATTTACCCCCTTCTCAGCCCATACCCTTTTTCCTACAGCTCCCTTCACATATTCCAGCTTTTCAAAGACTCATATGCCCTTTACCCTGTTGAACTTCCAGGAACAAAAGTCAACAAAGAAGACCAAGAAAACCCTGTCAAGTATCCCAGAAAATAACGCTTCAGAGAAAACTGCATCACCTACAAAGAAGACTACACGGGCCAAAGACGAAGAACTATTTGGATACTACCACCATCTGATGGATGAAGCGACAACTAGCACTGCAATGGGACTGGAGCAGAGCAGTGCAGACAGCTCCACTGTGGCAACCAGTGATGAGGAAAGCCAGTAGACTCAGCAAGCCACCCAAGACTAGAAATCCGTTCAAAGGTCTGGCGGCTGAACAATGTCAAACTGTGTAGATACAGTAGTTACTACACAGTGCTTTGACACTGGTGAAAATAAAATCAATCTGATATGAAAACTATGTGTCCCTGAGAATCTCTCATGGAGTACGGAAGGGAGGAATGGGAGGGAAAGGGGGCTGGGGAAGGAGGAGGGGGTGGTATGGAAAAAGGAAGAAACAGGGATATACAAGAAGCAGGAAGTATTGGGTCCTCCAGGGCTGGGAGCCAGACAAGAAAGTCCAATGTCTAGCAGACAGTGGAGGATTAATACTGAACTAGCATGGAGCACTGAAGACAGTCTTTCTCCAGATGCTTTACCTCACAGGCCAAGGATGAAAAGGGTTGGACATTTCTTGGGTGGGGAGGTTGCACTTATGTGAATATGCAGGTGCATGTGCCCATGTCCACTCATGAATAGGTCAGAGCCAATACAGCTAGGCAGTCTCTGGGATTTGCCTGCCCCTAGTCCACAATGCTAGGTTACTGGCATGCTGCTTGAGGGTGCTGGGGACTTAAATTCAGATCCTTATGTATGTAGAGCAAACGCTCTTACCCACCAAGCCATTTTCTCAGCCCTCAGTGTTGAGTGTTTCTATGTGTGTTCTGGCAGGATCACTGCTTCAGGATACGGACTGTAGAACCTACAGAATGAAAGACATGAGGTCATCAGTATCATCCCAACAAATAGCAGGTCACATTTAGGACACCTACCTCCTAGTGGTGTTTCTTATACCCTACCCTATATTAAGCAATTTAAAGACCTTCAAAATGGCCAAACACCCTAATAAAATGTATCAGTAGTGGCTGTATATGTACCAAGCCTAGCATTCATGAAACCTAGGTTTGAACCACAGCACTGCATAACCTGGTTGCATGTCTAGACTCCCAGAAATACACTTGGAAAGTAGAAATTGCAGAACCAAAGCAAGTTCCAGGCCAGCCTGGATACATGAAAACCTGTCTCAATAAATAAAGTACTCAATAGCAGCCCCCAAGGAACATAATAGTGTTTAGAAGCAAAAACATGTGGCACTGCTAGCCCAAATCCTTTAAAACTTTGGACCGTGGGGGCAGAGTTAGGCTATGGATTGGTCTGTCTCCAATGCGTTCAATAAAGCAAGGAGCATGAGCTACGCTCTATAGGGAACTTTAAAATAGTATACCTGCCCTTCCAAATGTCTTTACCCTTTATTTTTTTATTTTTTCATCACTGGAGGTAGTGTCATCTTAGGAAAAGAAAACAACAATATGTGCATGCATATAAAATGTGTAGTGTTTGATGCATTTTGTCACATGTAGATACTGAGGAAACATTACCTAAGGAATAAGAGTGAGCATCGTCTTTGAAAAGATAAGAGTTTAATTTTAGCAAGTTACTTAAATAATTCATAGAACTCAAATTCATGTATTCTTTCCACACATTAACTGATGTAGGATAAAGTATAAATTAGTTACCTATAAAGTTACAAACTGAGAACACATAAAGAAACTAAATGAAAATAAAAGAGATAAAAGAAAAAATCCATCAGAGTCCCTCTTGCTATCCATTGCAAGCACAGTCACCTCCCTTCTCCACTCCTGGAAATTAGGAAATCTCTTGCTATGGTAATTGTGGTATTCCAAAACTGTTACCCAAGTGGAACACTTGATTTTTAACCTAACATCAGTCTTTTCACTCAGTACAAACCCTCTGAGACTCACCTAAGCTGTATATATAGTTATGGGGAGAGAGTATATATTTTGTTTTTGAGTAGTAGTACAAGGTATTGATGTATCACAGCTTAATCACTTTTTTATTTGTTGAGACAGGGTCATGTTATATAGCCCAGGACAGCCATAACTTACAATCCTCCTGCCTCAGCCTCCTCAGATTGGAAGTATAAGCATGTATCAGTATACTCAACCCCATTATTCATTTAAAGACACTGCATTAGGGTTCTCTGGCGATGGGGAGGGAATGGGGAGGAGATTAGACTAATAAGAGCAAGTAACTCATTCTGCTTGAGTACCTAAGATAACTTGCAACATCAGACATTTTGTTTTATTTAAAATATAATACACAGTATTAGATTAGATTTGTATTAGATTATGACATTTTCAAACAAAATTCGGTTTTGTTGGTTCTCCTCCCCCATCTTCTCTCCTGTATTAGTGTTTATCTTGCTGTGCTAGTGCACCAAGACCAAAAGTATCTTGGGGAGGAAAGGGCCGATTTCAGTTTCAAGTCCATCATGAAGGGGCATCAGGGAAGGAGCTCAAGCAGACCAGGAACCTGACAGCCAGGCATGAAGCTGAGGCTGTTGAAGAATGCGGCTTAATGGCTTCTTCCTCGTGTCTTGTGCAGCCTGTTTGCTTATACCATCCAGGACCACCCGCCCATGGTGGTCCTAACCATCAGGAGCTAACCCCCTACACACACACACACACACACACACACACACACACACACACACACACACACACACACGGAGAGAGAGAGAGAGAGAGAGAGAGAGAGAGAGAGAGAGAGAGAGAGAGAGAGAGAGAATCATCAATCCTGAAAATACACTCCATCACAGGCTTACCTATGGGGTAAGTTTGCGGGTCCATTTTCTCAGTTAAGAGTCTCCCTGCATCATTTCCTGTCTTCAGTTTCCTGCCTTGACATCCTGCACTGCCTTCCTGTGATGATGGACTATGATGTGGGAGTGCAAGGGAAGTAAACCCTTTCCTCTCCAAGTTGCTTATGATAATGGTATTTTATCACAGCATCCATTAGAGATGTTGATAATATAAACAATATCAATGTATAGTATTAACTATTTAGTCATATTTGTATTTAACATCACACAAGTTATAAGTTAATTATTAATAATTGAATATTACCTTTCTCCTTTTTAATTTTGTATACAATAATTTTATTCTTTTATTCTGTGCTTGTACCCACCAGCATCATGTTTTGGGTCTTCTCACAGTGAGTTTGTGGAATCTACATTCAAGATTATAGAATCCCAACACAAGTGACATATATATGGAATATGGTTAGTATCTTCCAACCAGTACATGGAGGCAAATGGAAAGGACTTTCTAAATGTTCTTTGTGGTTTTGTTTTGTTCTTTTGTTCTTTTTGTTTTTGTTTGTTTTTATTTTGTTTTGTTTTGATTAGTGGAATAGAATCAAAGGTCCAGAAAACAAACCCCACACACCTATATACACTTGATCTTTGACAAACTTGCCAAAAGCAAACAGTGAAAAAAGAAAGTATCTTCAACAAATGGTGCTGGACTAACTGTCAGTCTGCATGTAGAAGAATGAAATTGATCCATATTTAACACCTGCACAAAGATCAAGTCCACGTGATCAAGGACCTCACATAAAATCAGATACACTGAATCTAATAGAAGAGAAAGTAGAAAAGAGCCCAAATCATTAGCATGGGAAAATTTCCTGAACAGAACACCAATGGCTCAGACCTAACTCTAAGCTCACCAACTGATGAATGGGACTTCATGCAACTGAAATCATTCTACAAGGGAAAGGACACTGTGAATAAGACAAAATGGCAACCTACAGATTGGAGAATGATCTTCATTAACCCAACATCTGATAGATAGATAGTATCCAAAAATATATAAGGAATTCAAGATGTTAGACTCCAAAAATCAAATAAGTCAATTTAAAATAGGTATAACAGAATTCTCAATAGAGGAATCTTGAATGGTCGAGAAGCACTTAAAGAAATACACTCTTTTCTAATATTAATCTTTCCAAAGCACATCCTTGATAAAAGAACAGGTTCCCATGTCTACTTGTCCTTTCACAATTTGGCCTTCCTAAATGTACTAGGAGAAGTTGTGCCTAGTGTAAGAACTACATGATATCAAAAAGGAAAATTTTCAAATATAGTACACACTGGCATTAGTGAATGGAAAATAATAGATCTTCAAGGCATGGCAACACATTGCTTTTCAAGTAAAGTTACTTCAGGTCCTTGCTTTTATCAGAATTAAATGAGGATCAGAAATGGAGTTGTTAGATGTTAGATATTTCGTAGTTTCTTAGTTTGCAGTCCTGGGCATCAATTATCCTTGTATATGTCAGGCAAGCATTTTATCACTAAACTGTATCATAACCGTTTTACACTATTTTAAAAGACAGGGTCTCCCTATGTAGCCTTGGCTAGCCTGGAACTGGATATGTAGAGCAAGCTGACCACAGACCCACAGGGGTCCTTCTGCTCCTGACTCTGGGAGTACTGGGATTAAAAGTGTGCCAGGACCATTAGCTATACCACTAGAGGAAATTTCTCTCCCTCCCTCAGAAATCATCAACTGCATAGAGATTCTTGGAGAGAATTATGCAGCATGATCCCCTCCCCTAATAACAGTTAACAAGTCTATAAATCTTTAAAACATGAATAGAGCCACATAAACTCTTCCCCCACCACACAGACCCCTACTTTTTACTTGAAATACCACTTCAGTAACTTGCCAATGCTGGTCTTGAACTAGGAAAACACTAAACTTGAAGTCTTTCTGGCTCAGTTGCCCAAGTAAGTGGGGATACATGTCTGAGCCAACGTACCCACTTAACAGTTATGTTTTTTATGATAAATTATCATGCATTTTAGATCTAACAAGGGGAGAAGTTGGAGAATTAAGTAACATACTATAAACAAAAACTTCCATTATTTTGTTTGGTTTTGTTTGATTTTTGAGACAGCATCTTGCTCTATTGTTCAGTGTGTCCTAGAACTCCTTGGTTTTCTTGCCTCTACATCCTCAATGTTGAGATTTTAAGTTTATATCACCATGCTCAGCTCAAGGAAAACTTTCCATTGCTCTTTATCTTTTGGTGTTTGTGTGTGTGTGTGTGTGTGTGTGTGTGTGTGTGTGTGTGTGTGTGTGTGTGTACGTGTGCCAAGGATGTCAAAGAGGTACTGTATGATTTGCAACACAGATACCAATTACCAAAGTGAAATCAGAAAAATCATCTGAATAGTATTATTAAACTCTAAGGTAATAAAAGCACAAAACCAAAAACAAGGACCAGTTTTAGCACAGAATTCTACCAGACTTTCAAAGAAAAGTTAATACCATTACACCTCTAACTATTCCACAATAGAAACAGAATGAACACTACCTAATTTCTTCTATAAAACTTCAGTTTTGATGATATCTAAATGACACAAAGACTCAAGAAAGAGAACTTTAGGCTAATTTCATTTATGAATATAGATAAAAATATTCAATAAAATTATTGCAAGCAGATTGCAAGAACACGTTAAAAACACCATTTACCACAACCCAGTAAGCTTCTTGCAAGGGATATAGGGATGTTTCAATATTCAAAACCCATCAATGTAATCAACTATATAAACAACTCAAAGAAAAACATCACACGATCATCTTATCAGATGCTGAAAAGCCCTTTGATAAAACACAACACTCCTTCATGCTAAAAGGCTTGGAGAGATCAGGGATTCATGGCACACATGTAAATATAATAAAAGCAATATACAGCAAATCAACAGTCAATATCAAATAAAATGGAAAGAAGCAAAGCAATCCTACTAAAATCAGGGACAAGCCAAGGTTCTCCACTCTCTACCTATTTACTCAATATAGTACTCAAAATTCTAGCTAGAGTAATTAGAAAACAAAAGGAGATCATGGGTATATGAATTGGAAAGCAAGAAGACAAGGTATCACTGTTTGATACTATACATTAGAGACACCAGAAATTCTACTAGAAAACTCTTACAGCAAATAAACAACTTTAGAAAAGTAGCTGTATATAAAATTAACTCAAACAAATCAGTAGACTTTATCTATATAATTGAAAAAGACAGAATGATAATGAAAATAGGCAAACAACACCCTTCATAATAGCCACAACTAATGTAAAATATCTTGGTGTAACCTTAATAAAGGAAGTGAAAGATCTGTATGACAAGAACTTCAAGTCCCTGAAGGATGAAATTGAAGAAGACTTCAAAAGATGGAAAGATCTCCCATGCTCATTGATTGGTAGGCTTAACTTAGTAAAAATGACCATCTTAACAAAAGCAGTCTATAATTTCAATGTAATGCTCATCAAAATTCTAACTCACTTCTTCACAGAAATGCAAAGAACAATGCTCAACTTCATATGAAAAAAATAAAAAAAAATCCTAGAGATCAAAACCAGTTCTCAACAATAAAAGACATTTGGGGAAATCACTATTCATCACCTCAAGCTGTGCTACAGCTCAATAGTGATAAACACACACACACACACACACACACACACACACACACACACACACACAGAGTATTGGTACAGAGATAGACATGTTGAGCAATAAAATAGAACTGAAGATCTAGAAAAAAACCCATCAATTTATGGACACTTGATCTTTGACAAAGAAGCCAAAACAGTACAGTGAAATAAAGATAGCATTTTCAAAAAATGGTGCTGGTCTACCTGGAGGCCTGCATGTAGAAGAATGCAAATTGGTTCATTTTTCACCTCATTGTACAAAGTTCAAGTACAAATGAATCAAGGACTTCCACATAAAAACAGATATGCTCAAAATAATAGAAGAGAAAGAGAACACACTGAGCCTGGAACACATTGAGCACAAGGGAAAATTTCTTGACACCAATGGCTCAGGCTTTAACATTAACATTGATATATAGGACCTCATGAAACTGTAACGCTTCTGTAAGGCAATAGAATTTCAGTAATATAACAATGGCAATCTATACATTGGGAAAAGATCTTTACCAACTCTACATCCAATAGAGGATTAATATCTAAAATATACAAAGAATTCAAGGAGTTAAACTCCAGAGAACGAAATAACACATTTGGAAAATGGGGTACAGAGTTAAAGAATTCTCAACTGAAGAATCTCAAATGTCTGAGAAGCATCTAAAGAAATGTTCAACATCCTTAATCATCAGGTAAACAACCCTGAAATTCCACCTCACACCGGTCAGAATGGCTAAGATCCAACACTCAGGTGACAGCAGATGCTGGCCAGAATGTGGAGAAAGAGAAATACTCTTCCATTGTTAGTGGGATTGCAAGCTGGTCCAATTACTTTGAAAATCAATCTGGTGGTTCCTCAGAGAATTGGAAATAGTTCTACCTGAAAACCCAGATATACCACTCCTAGGCATATATCCAAAAGATGCCCCAACATATAACAAGAACTCCTGCTCCACTTTGTTCATAGCAGGCTTATTTATAAGTCAGAAGCTGGAAACAACTGAGATGTCTCTCATTGGAAAGATGGATACAGAAAATGTGGTACATTTACTCAATGAAACACTACTCAACTACTAAAGACAACAACTTCACTAACTTTTTAGGCAAATGGATGGAACTAGAAAATATCATTCTGAGTGAGGTAACACAGACACAAAAGGACATAGCACGGTATGTACTTACTCATAAGTGGAGTTTAGGCCCAAAGCCCAGAATACCACAGACCAGGGATGCAAGAGGCACCCAGGACCCAATGGGGATGTCATTAGCCAAAATATCCAAAGCACAGTGATAGAATCTGAAGAGACCACCTTCAGTAGATAAACATGCCCCCCAGTGGAGGGATGGGGCCACTCACCCATCTAAAAATTTTTAACCTAGAATCGATCCTGTCTAAAGCATGAGAGGACAAAAATGGAGCCCAGAGATCATCCCACCATGTGATACACTCATTCCTCAGACACCAAAACCAAGACACTATTGTTGATGCTAAGATGTGCTTGCAGACAAGAATCTGACTGAGCCTGAGAATTCCAATGGAAGAATTAGGTAAACTGAAGGGAACAACAGTATCAACTAACCAGACCCTTCAGTGATCCCAGAGACTAATCCACCAACCAAAGAGAATATGTGGACTGGTCTGTGGCCCCTGTTACTTATGTAGCAGAGAATTGCCTCATCTGGCATCAGTGGGAGGGGAGGTGCTTGGTCCTGTGGAGACCTGATACCCCAGAGAAGGGGGATGCTAGCAGGATGAGGGAAGAGTGGTTGGGTGGAGGGGGTACCCTGTTAGAGACAAAGAAGAGGGTAATGGGGTAGGTGGTTCATGGAGAGGGCAGGGAAAGGGGAACACACTTGAAATGTAAACAAATTAAATGATTAATAAATAAAAATACAATTTTAATATAAAAACTTTTGGAAAATAAAAATACAGCATGAAAATGACTAATATATATATATATACTTTTCTGTAAGGAAGATTTTTTTCCCTTTCAGAAAATATTTTTATTATTCTTTGGAAGTTTCATAAATGTTTTGATCATATTTTCTCCCCTCCCCCTGCTCTTTCCAGGTTCACCCTCTCCCCACACCCACCTAACATTGTGCTCTTCTTCCTACCACCCATCAATAGAAATGTGTGCCTGCCCAGATATTCCTGAATGTTCCACTGGAACGTGACTGACTTGCCAATGGCTACATTCTTAGAGAAAACTGAGGCTCCCCTCTCCCAGCTGTAACAGTTGCCGTCATTCCTCAGGCTCGGGTAGAACTTTGTATTCACATTTCTCTCTGCACTTGGATTTGGTCTGGCTTGACCTTCCACTGGCCTTGCCTGTGCTGTCACAATGTGATTTTATATGTGCAGCTGTCCTGCTGTGTTCTGAAAATGTAAGGAAGATTTTTAAAAATAATAACTATTATGACTTTTTTATAAATTCAATAAATATAATATATTTTTAAATGTATAAAACATATTTAATATTTTTATTCATTCATAGAAATTCCACATATTTGTTCAATGGATTTTAATCATATCCATCCTTCATTACCTCCCTCCAACTCTCTGTATCAGCGCTATCCATTTACATCTCAAATTAATATTTTCCATTTTAATTATTAATAAGCCCATGAATCCAACTAGAGCTATGCATATGTGCATGGTGTATGGTCATCCACTAAGGCATGAGCAACTGTGCTCCCAAAAGAGATAGTTACTCTCCCACAGTAACTATCTACTGTCGATAGCTCCTTCACCAAATGTGGGGCCTTTGAATCTCTCCTATAGTAATGATGGGATTTTGAATGGTTTGGTCTTGTAACTTTGGTTACTATGAATTATGTATAAGCAAAGTCAATATATTGCAGCTCTCCTCCTCCAGATCTTATATTCTTTCTGCTCATTATTCAGCAATGTTCTCTGATTCTTGGATGGGAGGAGGTAAATTGAAAAGAATCATCTATAGCTAAGCACTCTAGAATATATTTTAAATACTACTCTATATCGTGTAATATTCTTCCTTTGTTCTGCTTGATGTCTTATGAATTTTTCCATGTCAGTATACATAGTTAATCCCTTCACATTCATAAGAGACTGGCTTCAGAACCCCTTGACACCAAAATGGAAATCCCATCTATACAAAATATCATCATTTTCATATTACATATGCACATTTTTCTATGTGTTTTCTCCTTTTTAAATTTGAAAATAGATCCTTCTCTCATACAATACATCCTGACCACCGTTTCCACTCCAAATTCTCCCAGGATACCCTTTTCCACAGATCTACCACTCTTCAGTTTCCTCTTCAGAAAAAATAAGGCCTTCAAGAAACAATATTAACACTCAAACAGGATAAAACAAGACACAATAAGAAAAGACAAAAATCCTCATACAAAATCAGGCTGGACAAGTGAACAAAATAGGAAGAAAATATTCTGAAAAGCAGGCAAAATTGTCAGAGATACACCTGCTCCTACTGTTGTAAGTCCCACAAGAGCACCAAACTAACAGTCATAATATATATGCAGAGGACTGGGTGGAGACTCATACAGGCCCCATGCTTGCTGCTTCAATCTCTGTGAACCCATGTGAGCCCTGCTTAGTTGGTTCAGTGGGCTTAGTGGGTTCAGTTCTTCTGGTGTCCTCTGTCTATGCTGCTTCCTAAAATATTTCCTCT
This sequence comes from Rattus rattus, assembly GCF_011064425.1. Lineage (NCBI taxonomy): Eukaryota > Metazoa > Chordata > Mammalia > Rodentia > Muridae > Rattus > Rattus rattus. The sequence continues at coordinate 50,505,348 of NC_046172.1, forward strand.
CCCTCTTCCAAAGGATGCTCCAATATCTGAGGGGTGGGATCTGACTGAGACCTCTAGTTTAGATTCTTTCTCTGCTTAATGTCTAGCTGTGTGACTCTGTAACTTTTCCCAACTGCTGCCAGAGGGAGCCTATCTGATGATGAGTGGACAAGGCACAGATCTGTGACTAAAGTAAAATAGTATTAAGGATAGCTTAAAATTAAATTTATATTTGCCAGTTATGTTTTGTTCTACACTAGGCCTCTGGGATATCTAATCTTGACACTTCTTTAGTTCAATAGTATAACTAGAGGTTATTCAAGTTCAAAGTGACTGAGAAAGAAGCAAATGGAATTCCCAACATACAAAATACAAATTGAACTTACTCTAATGTTATTTTTACACTACACTTCACTACATTACACTACACACACACACACACACACACACACACACACACACACACACACACACACTTTATCCTAATGATGATGTACAGATACTAGGTCTCAAATAGGCCTCAATTAGTAAAGAATATGAACTGTTTTTTTCTTAGGACTGTTAAGATGGCTCAGTGGATAAATGTGCATGATGCCATGTCTCGTGACCTAGGAATGAGATATCAGAAAGTGATTAGTGACTCTCAAATGTTGCATGCACTCACATACACAAAATAAATAATAAATATACTAAAAGAATAACACCATTCTTCCCACACAGCCATAATCTTACCCAGAGGACTTTTTTTTTTAAAGGAATTGCAATGCTCATTATTTTATTATTGTAAAAAATGAATATAATGCTTTAAATATATTTTCTACTTAGACAAAATTGCACAAGAAAGGCAGTAGCCAAATAGAATTGGATTAGGCTTCCAAGATTAGGTTAGAGTTAATATATTTTTATCAAACAGTGCTTAAATTTAAAATATGCAATCACCTAAATCCATTTGCATCAGTTTATAGAGAACTATTTTCTTTGAAACTGTTTTTTAAAAGTTACTGATGTGTGTCCCAATTTCTTTAAAATGTAAACATGTGGAGAAGATCAAACTGTAAATATCATTCTACTTTTATAATCATCTCTCTTCCAGTATTGTATAAAAATAAAGCAAATACTAATTATCTTGTTTACAATCAACCAATTATTTGGCAGCACATGGATTAAGAAGCTCTCCTTGGCAATGCCCCTCTAGAAATAATTTAAACTCTACAATGAAGGAGGAGTAGCGGGAGGAGGGGAAGGAGGAGGAAGAGAACTGTAGAAACTAAATAAACAAATCGTTTCTTAATATGACCATTCCACATGCTTAAACTTATCTTTCAAAATGAGCTACTCCTTTAATTAATAGTCCAAATCCAAAGATTAAATTTACTGGGAGTTTCAAGTATATCTTAATGCCCACAAGGACTAAATAATACAAACCATACTATCATTTACTAAGCTGAACATTATTAATGCTGATAGAAGAGGGCAATTTGCTTAAGATATCACTATTTGCAGGTAGCAATAAATAGTTCATGCCACATAAGTGCAAGTGAGTGAGAAAGTCCTTTAAATTCAGATAATTCAATCGTTAAAGATGTGTCAATATTTATGACCAACTGCACACAGTTACTGCACACTGGCCTTCGATATATATCATTTGGTGTACATTACGTATACCACCTCAGTTAGAAGTGTGAAATAAAACATAAGAAAAGCGCTAATGGCAGTAGAGCCTGAGCCTGTGAATTTATGAAATTGCTACTTCAATACAAACTAAAGCAATTGACCACCAGATCTCATTGTTCTCTTCATTGACCACAGAGCTATGGAAAGTAGTAAACCTGGGAAATAGTCTCACAGGAAGACAAGAGATAGGAGAACAAACACAACACTATTTGTTCCAAAAAAATTAAAATATTTTCTTTTATTGGATAATTTTATTTACATTTCAAATGTTATTTCCTTTCCCGGTTTCCTGTCCAACAGCCCCGTATTCCCTCCCTCTCCCCCATAAGGGTGTTCCCCTGCCCATCCACCACCCTTACCACCCCTCCCGTTCTTCTTCTACACTTGGGGTTCAGCCTTGGCAGGAGCAAGGGCTTCTTCTCCCACTGGTGCCCAACAAGGCCATCCTCTGCTACATATGCAGTTGGAGCCATGGGACTATCCATGTGTACTCTTTGGGTACTAGTTTAGTCTCTGGGAGCTCTGGTTGGTTGGCACTGTTGTTCTTATGGGGTTGCAAACCCCTTCAACTCTTTCATTCCTTTTTCTAATTCCTCCGAGGGGTCCCATTCTCAGTTCACTGGTTTGCTGCTAGCATTTGCCTTTGTATTTGACATGCTCTGGCTGTGTCTCTCGGAAGAAATCTATATCTGGTGCCTTTCAGCAGGCACTCTGTAGCTTCATTAATCTTATCTAGTTTTGGTGGCTGTATATGTATGGGGCACATGTTGGGCAGGCTCTGAATTACCATTCCTTCAATCTCTGCTCCAAAGTTTGGCTCTATATCCCCTCCTATGAATATTTTTGTTCTACGATTTAATAAGGAGTAAAGTACCAGTCAGAATGACTAAGATCAAAAATGGTGACAGCAGATGCTGGCAAGGATGTGGAAAAAGAGGAACACCCCTCCATTGTTGGTGGAATTGTACACTAGTACAAGCATTCTGGTAATCAATCTGGAGGTTCCTCAGAAAATTGGACATTGCACTACCTGAGGACCCAGCTATACTTCTCTTGGGCATATACCCAAAAGATGCCCCACCATACAACAAAGACACATGCTCCACTATGTTCATAGCAGCCTTATTTATAATAGTCAGAAGCTGGAAAGAACCCAGATGCCCATCAACAGGGGAATGGTACAGAAAATGTGGTACTTCTACACAATGGAGTACTAGCTAACAAAAAAATGACTTTACGAAATTGTAGGCAAATGGTTGGAACTGGAAAATATCATCCTGAGTGAGCTAACCCAATCACAGAAAACACACATGGTATGCACTCATTGATAAGTGGATATTAGCCCAAATGCTCCTAATTACCCTAGATGCAAAGAACACATGAAACTCAAGAAGAATGACCAAAATGCAGATGCTTCACTCCTTCTTTAAAAGGGGAACAAGAATACTTTAGGAGGGGATAGGGAGGCAAATAAATCAGTAGCATTCCTCTACACAAAAGAGAACCAAGCCGAGAAAGAAATTAGGGAAACGACGCCCTTCATAGTCCCAAATAATATAAAATACCTCAGTGTGACTTTAACCAAGCAAATGAAAGATGTATATGATAAAAACTTCAAGCCTCTGGAGAAAGAAACTGAGGAAGATCTCAGAAGATGGAAAGATCTCCCATGCTCATGGATTAGCAGGATTAATATAGTAAAAATGGCCATTTTACCAAAAGCAATCTGCAGATTCAATGCAATCCCCAACAAAATACCAATCCAATTCTTCGGAGAGTTAGACAGAACAATTTGCAAATTCATCTGGAATAACAAAAAACCCAGGATAGCTAAAACTATCCCCAACAATAAAAGGACTTCAGGGGGAATCACTATCCCTGAACTCAAGCAGTATTACAGAGCAATAGTGATAAAAACTGCATGGTATTGGTAAAGAGACAGACAGATAGACCAATGGAATAGAATTGAAGACCCAGAAATGAACCCACATACCTATGGTCACTTGATTTTTGACAAAGGAGCCAAAACCATCCAATGGAAAAAAGATAGCATTTTCAGCAAATGGTGCTGGTTCAACTGGAGGTCAACATGTAAAAGAATGCAGATCGATCCCTGCTTATCACCCTGTACAAAGCTTAAGTCCAAGTGGATCAAGGACCTCCACATCAAACCAGATACACTCAAACTAATAGAAGAAAAACTAGGGCAGCATCTCGAACACATGGGCACTGGAAAAAATTTCCTGAACAAAACACCAATGGCTTATGCTCTAAGATCAAGAATCGACAAATGGGATCTCATAAAACTGCAAAGCTTGTGTAAGGCAAAGGACACTGTGGTTAGGACAAAACGGCAACCAACAGATTGGGAAAAGATCTTTACCAATCCTAAAACTGATAGAGGGCTTATATCTAAAATACACAAAGAACTCACGAAGTTAAGCCGCAGGGAGACAAATAGTCCTATTAAAAAATGGGGTTCAGAGCTAAACAAAGAATTCACAGCTGAGGAATGCCGAATGGCTGAGAAGCACCTAAAGAAATGTTCCAACATCTTTAGTCATAAGGGAAATGCAAATCAAAACAACCCTGAGATTCCACCTCACACCAGTCAGAATGGCTAAGATCAAAAACTCAGGTGACAGCAGATGCTGGTGAGGATGTGGAGAAAGAGGATCACTCCTCCATTGTTTGTGTGATTGCAGACTGGTACAACCTTTCTGGAAATCAGTCTGGAGGTTCCTCAGAAAATTGGACATTGCACTACCTGAGGACCCAGCTATACTTCTCTTTTGCATATACCCAAGAGATGTTCCAACACATAACAAAGACATATGCTCCACTATGTTCATATCAGTCTTATTTATAATAGCCAGGAGCTTGAAAGAACCCAGATGCCCTTCAACAGAGGAATGTATACAGAAAATGTGGTATATCTGCACAATGGAATACTACTGAGCTATCAAAACCAATGACTTTATGAAATTCATTGGCAAATAGATAGAACTGGAAAAAATCATCCTAAGTGAGGTAAGGCAATCACAGAAAAACACACATGGTATGCACTCATTGTTAAGTGGCTATTAGTCCAAATGCTTGAATTACCCTAGATGCACATAACACATGAAACTCAAGAAGGATGACCAACATGCGGATGTTTCACTCCTTCTTTCAAAGGGGAACAAGAATACCCTTGGGAGGGAATAGAAAGACAAAGTTTAGAACAGAGGCTGAAGAAACGCCCATTCAGAGCCTGCCCCACATGTGGCCCATTCATATACAGCCACCAAACTAGATAAGATGGATGAAGCAAAGAAGTGCAGGCTGACAGGAACTGGATGTAGATCTCTCCTGAGAGACACAGGCAGAATAAGGCAAATATATAGGTGAATGTTAGCAGTAAACCACTGAACTGAGAATGGAACCCCCGTTGAAGGATTCAGAAAGAGGACTGAAAGAGCTTGAAGGAGCTTGAGACCTCATATGAACAACAATGCCAACCAACCAGAGCTTTCAGGGACTAAGCCACTACCCAAAGACTATACATGGACTGACCGTGGGCCCCAACTGCATAGGTAGCAATGAATAGCCTAGTAAGAGCACCAGTGGAAGGGGAAGTCCTGGGTCCTGCTAAGACTGAACCCCCAGTGAACTGGATTGTTGTGGGGAGGGCGTTAATGGGGAGAGGATGGGGAGGGGAACACTCATATGGAAGGGGAGGGGGAAGGGTTAGGGGGATGTTTTCCTGGAAACTGGGAAAGGGAATAACAATTGAAATGTAATTAAGAAATATCCAGTTTAATAAAGATTAAAAAAATAAACGTATTGCACTTTGGTCATCCTTCTTCTTGAGCTTCCTGTTGTGTGTGGATTGTAACTTGGGTAATTTGAGCTTTTGGGCTAATATCCCCTTATCAGTGAATGCATACCATGTGTGTTTTTCTGTTATTGGGCTACCTCGTTCAGGATGATATTTTTTAGTTCCATGCATTTGCCTATTAATTTCACTTTATTAACACTTGGGTATGATGAAATGCCCTATGTTCTTCATTCCCTTACACAACTTGTTCCCAATGTAAGTCTTTATTTTTGTTATTCCAAATGCTTTCTCAATTGGCTGAATTAGTGTAATAAAAGTGTGAATATTTCCCCAAGTAATACAGTTTTAAGTCAATATATTGTAGAAGTTAACCTGTTTCTTTATCCTGACTTTACTCCTACAACAAAAATGTGCATAGTATTTGTTTGATTTAGCTTTATTTTATAAAATTCTGTTTGCTTTATTTCAAAAGACAGAACCATATGACTCCAGCAGCTCAGTTATAGGCATTCTTATAACATGTATTTCGCATTGTTATGATTAAGTGGCTGACAAGAAGAAAATTGAGTGCTGGTACTTGTCAGCTTTCTTTGGAGCCCAAAACTAAAGACCAGAGGATGGTCCTGATCATATTCCATTACATATTTGGACGTGATCTCACTTATATACCTACAGGCATGTCCCATTTAACCTGTCCAATGTTTTTAGAACTATTCTACCACTGTGTCCCCAAAGCTTTGTGTTTTAAATAAAAAAAAAACATTCTAGAATTAACATTTGGGCAGTGCCCAGAGTAATTCATTCTATTGTGTTCTACTTATAATATAAATGGAATCAAATGAAATATTAAATCAAGTGATAAAACATTACACAAAGATAAGCCTTCCTTTTCCCAAAATATAAATGAATGCAGTACCATTTCAAGGATCTTTTGGTCTTAATTGATTTTCATCCAAGAAATCTGCTTGGAACCTACCTGCACTGTCTGAAACTGGAATATATTACGGCGTTACATTTTAGAGGAAGAATTGATAAAAATACATATTATTGTAAATCAGAAGCAATTAATTCTAACATAAACTGGAATATAGGTAGAATACATTATAATACATTTGTTCTCAAATATAGAGATTTTAAGGGAATGATTAAAAATAAATTAAAATAAATCTTTTCACATACTTTTTATTGATGCTTCATGAGTTTGTGACAGTACCATTGTGTGGCATTTCGTCCAATGTTTCTTTTGCAGAATGAATCATTACTGATCTCCTTCATGAAGATAATATGAGATGAATCTTGGTCTATGACAACTGTGCTTTAAAAGTATAAGGTACAATATATTAAATTAGAAATAGAAAATTTAAACTCTATTTTTAAGCAAATTGTTACTGGATTAAATAGTGGAGCAACATTAGAAGACTAAAAGTGTAAACATGATATATTTTGTGAAAGAAAATAATTTTCATTTACATTGTGAAAAATAGTAAACCATATATATATATATACTTACCATAATTTCAACTGTCAATTTGATATAAAGTTGACAATCTGAATAGTCAAGCCATTTTATGATAAAAATATGAATTTTGAGAAATTTATCTATGTTTTCACATTCAAAGGATAAATATCTATAAGATTTTAGAAATAAAAATATTACCTTTGAAAGTAAGAATTTGTATCATCTATGTAAAACTAAAAATTTTAAAGATGATACAATTGACTTTGTGAAATTTAACAGTTCTTTTTCTGTATGGGACAAAAATAAAGATATAATATCATGCAAATTTTACAGCTCTCTATTCCTGCTTTGTTCCTTTTTAAACTTTAGCACACAAGAAAGGAACCCACCACATCTGTAGATAATATTACCTACATTGTTTTCTGAAGAACAATAAAGAAAAGCAAATCCTGGCACCTGTGAAAAGAAAATGAAAGTTTGTTTAAAACAAATCTTGGGTTTTATTTTTTTCCCCAGATGTCAGACCCATGATAAAACTATAGGGCTGGAATCTGCTACTTGAAAGAAGCAGTTGGCTGTGGAAAGAGCCAAAGAAGCAATTTCTTAACCAGCAATGTTTTGAATTATTCATAAGGGAAAGTTTCTTTTTAATTTTTAGAAACAAATAAGCTACTAAGCTGCTTAAGTGAATTAAACTGATCAACAAAAATATGAACAGTAAAGATGCCAAGTATTAAATATAGTCAACGTACTCAGACATTCAGCAGTTTGTTAGAGGCAGGAGGGAGAACAGAGAATTGGCTTTATGTTATTATTTTACAAGAAGGTGTGTTTATCTTTGCTTTTTCTGTGCAGTCGTGTTAGTTTGCCCAGTAGCTTATTATAAATATGCTTCTAAAATATTTCCAAGTGAGGTTTCCTAGTTGTGAAATAAAGTTTAATCTTTAATGTTTAGGTAATTTACATTTTGAATCTAACAATAGCCAAAATTTTACAGATGTGTTGGTAAAGTGTGCTTGTTTATGATGGTGACATAAAGGTAAAAGTAATGACTTCCAAACAAATTGGCTTTAGAGAAATAATATAATGAATTTCTGATTACTGAGAATTTCGGATTATTTCGTATAAATAAGTCTTTGTTTTTAAATATCTATTAGGTACACATTCATCTAAAATACCAAGTAGACTTTATGTAGTTAAAACTTTGTAGAACATATAACTATATATGAATATAGATATATACAAATGCATATAGAATATCCCCTTTTATATCTCCGTGTGCAAGCATATATATTAATTTTTGCAATAATCAGCAGAATTATTTATCTTACTTGTTTCTTATCTGTGAATATCTACGTTAAACTAAAAATATTTTCAAAAGCTCTCTATTTTCAACTAAGTCTGTACTAAAAAACAATGTATTGACTAATCTTACCCAGAAATGAGCAAAATAAATATTGATGAGATTGATGTTAGGAGAGACTTGTGGAGGATGCAGTCTAAATGGACAAATGAAGCTTTGCATCAAGTAGAGTCATGGAATGTCATAGTGATTGAAGCATCACCAATTTTACTGTTAAACAAATCCAGAAGGAAATAAAATCTTTTATGGTTTTACCTACATTTGTGTCTCTTTGTAGTTGATAATTAGAAGATGGTCAAAACTATGTGATTGATCAATATGATCTACTTTTAAAAACACAATCAACAGTCAGTTGTTTAAAATGTTGAATTGAGCTAGTGATGAGCTAGTTAAGTGTGATGTTTATTCCAATGAACTGGATTTGTGATACTCAATGTTATTAATTTTATATAATAATAATGGTTTATACCCAGAGTTGTTGCCAGAAAGTAATTAGAACTTTCTGACAGGTAGAAACAGTAATGGTTATTATGGTCCCATTTATTAAAAATAAAAAATGGCCAAGTCCTTTGGACATCTTGGAAACCACTGGAGAGAAGAAACATGATATGTTGTATACAGGAAAGTATTCTGTACTCCTAGAAAACTGAACAAGGCATCTGGGCATTCTACAATAACACTTTCATCACATCTTTTGTATATAACTTTAGGTGGCTTTCTCAGAACCTTGAATGTACAGTCAGAAGATGCAACCAGATTGAATAAGCTAGGTGTAAACTATCTGAAACTTGCCAATGAAAAGAGGGATTTTTAGTATTGATCCCATTAGGACACCATTCTAGATTAGTTTCTCTTAAAATTATTTAATAAACTGCTTAAATCTAGAGGAATAAGGACACCAACCCATCGACCTAACTTTTGACTGAAAATTTGTCCTTTCTACAGGAAATGCATAACTGGTCCAACTAGAGACCCATCCTGCTAGCAGACACCAATCCCTGACACTATTAATGATACTGTTACGCTTGCAGACAGGAGCCTAGCATAACTGTCCTCTGAGAGGCTCCACCCAATAGCTGATTGAAACAGATGCAGACACCCACAGCCAAACACTGTGCAAAGCTTGAGGACTATTATGGAAGATTTGGGGGAAGGATTGAGGGCCTTGAAGGGAATAGAAACACCACAGTAAGACCAACAGAGTCAACTAAACCTGGACCCTTGAGGGCTGAACCACCAACCAAAGAGCATGCAAGCACTGAACCCAGGCCCCCAGCATATGTACAGCAGATTTGCACTTTGGTCTTCATGTAGATCCCACAACAACTGGAGTGGGGGGCTCATTCCTAAGGCTGTTGCCTGTGGAATATATTCCTGGGCTGCCTTGTCTGGCTTCAGTGGGAGATGATATGCTTAGTTCTGCAGAGACTTGATTTACCAGGGTAGGAGGACACCCAGGGGAAGGACATTCACCTTTATAGAGGATAAGGTTAGAGGATAGGGGGTTGTGCTGGGAAGAGACTAGGAGAGGGGCATCAATTGGTTATAAAGTGAATAAATAAATAAATGAAAGAATAAAAAGTTACTGGGTTACTAGACAATATCTCTTCTGAGTTATGTATTTCTGTTGTTCCTGTTTGTTTTCCACTACTGTGATGAAGACTTCAATCAAAGTCCACTTGAGTAGAAGGGAAGTTAGTGTAGAATTCAAGACCAGAATCTAGAGGCAGGAACTGAAACAGAGACCACGAAAGAGTTTTGCACACTGGCTAGCTCTTAATTCTTATTCAATTTGCTTTCTTGTACCACACAGTACTACCTGCCTAGGGGAGGTACAAACTGCAGTTGGTAATACTTTTCCACAATAATCATAAATCAAAAATATCCCCAAAGGCTTTCTTATAGTCCAACCTCATGGAGTAATTTTCTCACTTCAACTTCCCTCTTCTGCAATGACCAGGAAACATGTTAATCAAATAAAAACATGTGTTATTTCTAGTTGTTGAAGTTTCCAAGGATATTGGAATAATTTGAACTTGGATCCCATTTTTCTAGAAATTACTATCTATGTTATTCCCTGGCACATAATCAGCCTATAATTATTAGAAGTTGTAAAACCAGCTTAAACTAAATTCTCCTCATTTAAAAATAAATGTGTATTGGTCCTACCAAAATAAAAATTTTTGGGGCAGTACTGTTTTTTTTTCTCCTTGAAAATCCTGTGTTGCCTTCTGATAAAATGAAAGCTACCCTCAGAAACGAGGCTTTCAGTCAATTCTAGGTCTGAATCCCCCAGCCCTACTTTGGAAGTAGGGACTTACTTTCCTTTGCTGGGAAGCAATCAAGAAAATAGCAATAGCTTCCAATGTTTTATGAATCCCTTGAGTAATCCAGACTAACCACTCAAGGAACTCAAAGCAAGACTTCTCATTCATGGTGCTGGAGGTTTTATTAGATGGCCTTTAGACCCCGGAGGAACTACTGTCAGCCCAGATGAAGTAATTTTACTTAAATTATATTTGTACGTGTATGTGTATGTGCATATGTGTGCATGTGTCTGTGTATATGTATACAATGACTTAAGTGTACTAAAGGCATTTTGGGGAAAATAGTCAATAGTATATTTCCTTATGACTTTTTAGAGTTCCTTATTAATTTTACTCTCCTCTCTCCTTCTTTTGTATTTACGCTCTTCTGCCCTCCCTAACTACAGCCTACCCATTTCCCATTTCCCCCATTACATCCATTATAGCCTGTTATTTCATATTCTATTGCTCCCTCCCTAACCCAACCCTTTTCATTTTCCTTGTTTCTGTAGTTACACTACACGATACACTTAAAACTTAAGATTTGGAGTTCAGATTTGAGAGAACATGTTTGTCTTTCTGGGTCTGTGTTATCCCACTCAGTGGGATCTTGTCTACATTCATTCATTTACTTGTGAAGTTCACAATTTTATTTTTCTTAAAGGCAGAATACTTTTGCATAGTATATACTTTCTAAATTTTTATTAGACATTCATCAGTTGATGGACATTTAGGTTGTATCCATTTCCTAGCTATTGTGAATAGAGCAGCATCAATCTTTGCCATTCCATCTAGGGTAAGATAAAATCTCAAAATTGTTTTGATTTGCATTTCCCTAATTATTAGTGATGAGTAAGATTTTCTGAGGTATTTCTTAGCCATATTTTTCTTGTTTTGATAACTCTGCTCAGGGCCCAGAACTATTTTGGAATGATTCACTACTGCATGGTGGAAATAGAAATTGAATGCATATACTTCTGATTTGAAAAATATATATACATTTATATATTTATACAAATATATATATACACATATTTTACATATTGAACACTAGGTTCATCTACAGGTACATTTTACAGACACAAAGTATAGAAACATATATAAGAAATATCTAAAACAATAAGTAGCATTTAATAAAGATAATATTTTATTTCAATTTCTGACTGGATTTTGATTACTACTTCAGACCTCATAAAACTGCTAATTTTTCAGTATTTTGAAGAAAACCCTATTTGGATTATGCTATGCTAGCCACATTCTGCTCCAAACCTCTCATTTTTTATTTTCTTAGCTAAATAAAGTTGAACAGTGTCTACTGTAAACCAGGATAATTTTAAGTGTTTAAAAAGCCACTTAATTTATTCAAGATCTTGGTTCACACATTTCTGAGAAGGAATACGTTAATGAATGAGTTAAAATTTTAAGTAGCTTGAAGTCATTAAATAAGAGGTTTATGAATATTTAAATAACTGAAGCAAAATTTTATTTTATAATCTACGTTATGTTGGAAGCATCCTTACATCATATTATCAAATTTTTGAATAAACTTTTAAAAACATTAATGTAATTGTCCATTTTCTTTTTTAAGTTACATTTAACTATATTAAGTTTGGCTTTTATAAATGTTGCAGCACCCCTTCATATCATTTACATTAGGAATATTAAATATTTTAAATCAGTGATAAGCAAAGAAATTAAAGGCACTCAAATTCTAACTTACATTCTGTTTTGTAGCTTATAAATTGCCTGCTAAGAATTAATTGTGAAGCTTCATAAAAACCTCTGCCAACATCAAAACAACCAAGTTCCACAGGGAAAATCAGTGAGCTAATGAGAACCTACAACCAGTGGCATATTATATTACAGAGTGAAGAAATGAAATTGAAATATGATTTAACTTTGAATAAAATCTTGGCCATTGTGAGTTTGTTAGAAATCCAGGTTCAATGTCATAAACTGTTCTATCTCAAGTGGATTCTATCTCACACAGAGATGTATATTCAATGATTTAAGCAATACGTTCTAAATGACAAATGGGAAGCTGGAGACACATATCAGCAGTTAAGAGCACTGGCTGCTCTATCAGTGGACAAGGGTTCAGTTCCCACCACACAAGACAGCTCAAAACACACTGCAACTCCATTCCGTGAATATCTGGCGCCCTCTTCTGGACATGTTTGGTATGGCATTCAGGTAGGTACACTATTGAGATAAGACATTTTTAAAAATTTTAAATATGTTTCATGTTCCTTAATTTCGTTTTTATTTACATTTCAAATGTTATCCCCTTCCCTGGTTTCCCTTTCAACAAATCCTATCCCACCCCCTTTTCCCCTGCTTCTGTGAGGGTGATCCTCCACTCACCCACCAACTCCCTCCAACTTCCCAACCCTGGCACTCCTCTACAATGGGACACCAAGCCTTGACGGGACCAAGGGCCTCTCCTCCCATTGATGCCTGACAAGGCCATCCTCTACTACATTTGCGAATGGAGCCATAATTCCATCCCCTTGTTCTTTTGGGATGGTGGTTTTATTCCTGAGCACTCTGTGGGATCTGGTTAGTTGATATTGTTTTATTCTTAGGTGGTTGCAAACCCCTTCAGCTCCTTCAATCTTTTCTCTAATTCCTTCAGTGGGGGTCCTGCTCTCAGTTCAGTGGTTTGTTGCTTACATTCACCCCTGTATTTGTCACACTCAGGCCAAGCCTCTCAGGAGACATCCATATCTGACTCCTGTCAGCATGCACTTCTTGGCATCAGCAATATTGTCTGGGTTGGGTGGCTGTATATGGGATGCATCCCCATGTGGGGCAGTCTCTGGGTGGCCTTTCAGAGACAAAACACTCTTACACATAAAATAAAATACTTATTTTAAAAGACAGAATTATATAAATATCTTGATTTCTTTAGGCTGAAATCTTAGCAGAGATAATTTGTTTAAATGTTCAACTTCTTTTTTTCCCTCCATCTTTATTAACTTGGGTATTTCTTATATACATTTCGGTGTTATTCCTTTCACGGTTTCCCTGGCCAACATCCCTTAACCCCCCCTCCTCTCTATGGTGTTTCCTCCCCACCCTCCCCATTGCCGGCCCCCCAACAATCTAGTTCACTGGGGGTTCAGTCTTACAGGACCCAGGGCTTCCCTTCCACTGGTGCTCTTACTAGGATATTCATTGGTCATGAGGTCGAGCCCAGGGTCAGTCCATGTATAGCTTTTAGGTAGTGGCTTAGTCCCTGAAAGCTCTGGTTGCTTGGCATTGTTGTTCATAAGGGGTCGCGAACCCCTTCAAGCTCTTCCAGTTCATTCTCTGATTCCTTCAACGGGGGTCCCGTTCTCAGTTCAGTGGTTTGCTGCTGGACTTCTTGAAATCTATTAAGTATTATGATCCCCCATTGTCTTCATAAACTTATTGGTAGAAAGTATAAAGCATAGACAGATAAACGTTGTTCTAAATTGATATCTACTGTACTAGAGGATATATTTGTATATAATAAAAAGTTTCAGGTGAAATCCAGGACTATGAAGTCCTTTGTGCAGAAAGATGCTTAAGTAGATAACCTTATATAAATATTCCAATAAGCACAAACAAGAATTATATCAAATAATGAAGGCGAATAATATACACAGGCACCCATATATGTAACCCTGCATGTGTGGAACAAAAATTTTTATATGAATAAAACAAAATATGAAGGAGATGATGATTACTATGACTTTTAGTTGCGCGTAAAACAGGAATCACTGAAAGCTTTAACACAGTATAGTCACACAACTTATTTGTGATTTGAAAGAGAAAGATCAATCTTTTGGATTCCTGGTTCCTAGATGCTGAATAAGCATTCACTTCAAACACCACCCCGTGTGTGTGTGTGTGTGTGTGTGTGTGTGTGTGTGTGTGTGTGTGTATCAATGTTATAATATACTATACTATATAACAATATAACATAATATAATTATGTAATTGGTTAGAAATTTTTTAAGCATAATCACCAATGGCCCTTACCCACCTCATCATGCAATTGTCATTTTTTAAGGTGAAATGGGAGCTGGATTGTTCAGCCTATCCTCACCCTCCCATTTTTCCATCCAGGAAAAGCTTTATTAATTTCAGTGCCCTACATTCCTATTATATAAAAGCTCTGCCCACCTTCTTTGTACTTTCTGCTTTAATGCCTGCATTAAACATATAATAATATTTAAACTCATTCTTCTTTTAAGGCACATTATAGTGGGATGAAGTCATTTTGTTCTAACACCTCTGATTGATGCCATTGGTATGGGATTCAAATGGCTTTGATGCCATTTAGGGACCATTCTGGGTAATTCACCCAAAAATATAATTTGACACAATTTTAGATCTGTCTTTCATTCTTCAGTTCCATAACACCTCCAGGCTATTCCTCCCTCCTATGCAATGACTGACTTTTGCCAGAAGTTTCTTATAGATGAACATGGTAGTCATAAATTGAACCGATTTGTAGATTTAAGCAGTTTATTAAGTAATTTAAAAAGAAACCAATATAGAATGGTGTCCTAATGGGATTAATATTAAGAATCCCTCGTTTCATTGGGCAAGTTTCTGATAGTTTACATCTAGGTTATTCAACCTGGTTGCCCCTTCTGACTATACATTTAAGTTTCTGAGAAAGCCACCTAAAGTTAAACATGAAAGATGTGATGAAACTCTCATTTTTGAATGATCAGAGGCCTTGTTCAGTTTTCTAGGAGCACACAATACACGCCTCAAAGTTATAATATATCATGTTTTCTTTCTTTCTTTTATCCTGATATTTCTTTTAAAAGTGATTCAAAATTTGAAGATATTTCTATATATCTTCCTCTCTAGATAACTATATCATACTGTCTTCAAGCTGAACAAGGCAGTTTTCCAATAAACTTGACTGCTGTTGTGAATTTACATTATATGGAAGTATCATGAAAATAATATATAAGTTATAAGGCTTATACTGTGAGTAAATGTCCTTTACTAAAATTTCTTGTCATAGGAAGTGGTTGCTCTCAACAGTCTTAATCCTTATTCATGTTCTTGCTACTTTCCCAGATAGCATATGGTAAAATCTTAACAATATATATGATAGATGAGTGAAAAAGTATAATTAAAAATGAGTGTTGGCTATTTGATTTTTACCTTGCATTGCAATTTCACAGGTTTGTGAAAATTCAATTCTCAGAACCTTACTACCAAAAAGTTTTGATTCAGTTGGTCTAAGTTGTAGCTCAATAGTTTAAGTTTCTAACAAATTCCTGAGGGATAGGGACAAAAGTAGTCTGAAGAATGAATGAAAATTGACAACATTGAGACAAGAAAATAAGTAAAACTAGTTCTCAGCACAAGCAGTTCTTTCCTGTAGTCCATAGTGCTTGCCCTGTTTTCTTGTACATATATGTGTCTTCAACTTCTGAGCTTCACGTCACTCTACCCTGCTGTTTGTCCACATTTTTGTTGACATGAGAGCTAGAAGGTGCTGTCAGACTTAGTTTATTGAATTTGAAAGTTTGTTATGAAGTTTGAATTCTTATCTTAAAATTGCTGGCTCTGCAACAACAATGATGACATCAGTAAAAAAAATCATGCTTCTTAAATTCCATACATGTTAAAAATCAAAGTAAATGTAAACTCATATCATGGGATAATTGCCTTGTATAATCAGGAGGAAATATAGTCAAATCATTTTACTATTTTACTGAAGAAATAACTGGATAAACTGAGTATATAGAACACAACTCAGAAATACATCGGCAATTCATTTTAAGTGATTCTGAGTTATTGCTCTAGCCTCTTAATTGGAGAGATGATGCAAAAAAAAATCATCACATCTTATAAATGTTTGATGCCTTTAAATCACAAAATGCTTCATGCTTTACTTTCTTTTGAAGCATCTGAAAAGCCTGTATTCTATTCTGGACAAATCTGTGTTTATTTTTGGTATAAGAACATTTGAGTGGAACACTAAAATGGAAATGATGTTCTTTTACATTCTTGAACTGTGTGTGTTTGTGGCTCTCTAACCTTGGTTAGCTTTTTCAAAAAGCTAGCTCTGTTTATTAGTGAGAAAAAGTCACCAGGCCAGTTAAATGTGGAATCTCCCTAGGCAACGTGAGAGGAAGTATTCCAGAAAAGGGAGTTGTTTATGGTCTACATGTCATTCCTCTTTCAGAGATAGTTTGTGTGGAACATGTGACTAGCAGTAAGATGAAGAGTAGAAAAGCAAATATATCTAGTTGATCAAAAGATAATCACACTGTTTTCCCCAGAGACATGCTTTCATAGACTGGCAGAATAATAGATGGCATGTGAGTTGGAGATGGGAAAGTGACTGCTGAGCTGGGCAAGCAGCATATATATGGATTGAATTTAACAGATGTGTATATTAAATTGAAGTTTTTCAAATACTAGCTTATGAAATGTTCATCTGCTAGCTTTGCAAACTTTATGATAGTCTACATTCTATTGTGTTTAAGGAACATTAGTGATATGTTGCTTTTGGTTTATTTGTAACTACATATAATGTATAATTTATACCATATGCTATTGTTATGTTTATATTTTATTCAATAAATTTGACTAATATAATTCTATAATAAACTTGTTCCAAAAATATTCACTAACATAAATTATACTATTTCCAGTTCCATTTGTGTGTAAATTGGAAATATTGCACAGGGCTGCCCTACTGACAACTTAAAGAGGGAAGGGACTGTGAAGTGAAAATAGAAATATATAACCATCTGCTAATTATTTTAGATTCAATACATATATACTGATAGATTAGGGAGGGCAGGAAGTATTTCATAGGCATAATGGAGGAGGGCTGAGATATACAGAATCACAGAGCAGTGGTCAGTATTGTGACAACAGATGGAAGAATGTTCAAGGAAGAAGGAACAAAGCCAAGAATGACCTGGAAAAAAAGAGATACCGTGACAAAGTACATTATTATCAATATCACTATGACAGTGTATATGCCTTGAGTCTACTGTCAGGATGGATATTTTGGTGGAAATGTTAATTTAATGATTTATATTTAATTTTAGAAAAATAAACATTGTAAAATTTGTAGGTTCAATAGGCAATAATGTTAAATAGGCAACAATTAAATACTAAAAATACGAAACACATTAAAATGATAGGGAATTTTATTTTATTTGTGACTATTTTAGTAAATTTGATACTGTGACATGGTGGGAGAAAGACTGCACTCTGTCTAAACATAGCGAAGCCAGAAATGTATAGCTTAAATAAGAGTGGGGAGAGGACCTGGTGGACAGAATATTCCTGAGAGGAGGCATCAAGGCTAAGAGGATTCCAATACTAGTGACAGGACATCGCATTCATGATACAAAGGGACTAGACAATGTAGTGCAAAAATGAAAAGCAGCAAGGCACAGTTGAAAAGAGGGCTCAAAGCAGTCTGTCTAAAGGTTGATAAAGGGAAAAATCATTGTGGTAAGCTCTTTCACTAGTTCTTGAGTTAGCCTTGACAGGTTTGATATGTTGGACTAGTCTTATCATTTAAAACATTTTAAGCCACAAATCAAATAAAAGAGTTCATAGCACTCCCTATAACAAACTTTTATTGCTATAAATCCACTGACATTTCACTTCCTTTTTATACTATTATAGAAGAAACGAGATGATGAATCATGAACATGATGCTATTTTCCTGCTTTACGAAGCAACTGCTAAATAAAGGCAGGGTGAAAACAACCTTTTTCCAGCTGTCTCATTGCCTTTTTAAGGCTGTATTTTAAGTTTCTACAAAATAAATTGGAGAAGACCATAGACTACTAAACCATTAGGACTCCTATGAACTAAATGTGAGACTTTCACCAGATCTTAAAAGACTTGAGCCTGAGGTATGGAAGGTTGTACAGGGACTGTAGCAGGAATTATTGGAAGAAAATTAGGACCATACATACCAGAAATGAAGTTTCCACAGCTGTACTCAAGGAAATTTGTTTTATCATGAATATTTCAGACTCAATCATGCTTTCTAAGGTCACATAAAATCAACATGGAGATACTTACAGTTATTGCATAGACTGATCTGGCATGTAATTAAATTTTCAAAAAGTATAAGGCTATCAGCCTGCAAGTTCCTTAGGGACAGACACCCTGACTTATCCTGTGGAATCATTAAAGTTGATGGACATTGTCTTCTTTTGTTAATGTCCACTCCTTCAGCATTGTTGACAATTTCATATTCATAAGCATGATAAATTGTGTAAAATACAGTAATTTTTGACAACAGTGAGTTCACAGGGTAGTTTGAGAGATAGCTAATAGAATGTCCACAATACAGTGTGTCACAACACATTGTCTTAAGGATATGAAAGATAATCCTTGGATACTGTGGATAAATTTTTAGAAAGTAGGAGATTGATATTGGAAAATATCATGAGATCAGACAATAGTAATCAGATAGAAAATAAAGTACTCTTGCATGCATTGCTGCTTAGATATGGAGACTCTGCTATTTTATTTTTAAATTTTTATTGAAAATAGATTTTCCTCACATACCGTACATCCCAAACACAGTCTCTACTCCCTCCATTACTCCCAGCTCTTCTTTTCCTTCACTCTCTCCAAGATCCAGTCCTCCTCTATGGAGGAGACCTCCAAGAGACAACAGCTAAATAGGATGTGGCATGTGGGAAACTCATTTTAAAAAGAAGATGAAACTGTATTTCACCTGATGAAGTTGAAAAAAAAAGCATGGTGACACACATGGATGAACCACATATGTTTGTGAGAAGAAGGGAGAAATAAGATTCTGGGAAGGGAAACTACATTGATTCTGGGAAGATGGGCAAGATTTTGAATCTTATTCTGAAATCTCCAGAGAAACATTAAAAGGTTTTAAGTAGCATGAAAATAAAAGAAAGGCCAGAAAGATGATTTCAGTAATCACAATTATCCATATAATAACTGTGTTGAAATACTAAACTGGGGTAGAGAGAAGGGGAAAAACCTAACAATGCTTTTCAGCAAGACTGATAAGGTTCAAAATCATTTTATACAGGAACTTAAAGAGAAGGCACGCACAATGGAGGCCAGATTTCTGACTTTGTTAGTTTATATCTTCCTGCTAATTCACCTATGCTTGCCAAATGAAAGGTTCCAAGGATATAGTTCTTCAATATATACTTAAATCATTTGGCACATACTACTAATCCATTGAGACATCTCTTCTAGGGCCTCTTTTTACTTCTGCCATATGAGACTGCACAGTATCCAAGTTTTACCTGTAAAGGTTACCTTTTGTTTTGTTTTTTTTTTTCTGTGAGCTTTCAATAGTATAGGAACCTCTAGTTAGTGCCACAATCAGAACGCTTAAGAAATTCCAAGGATTAACCAATGATATCCCACAGTCAGTGAGGAATAGAAATGAAAAATAAATGTGACAGCTTCCCCATTCTTCACTGCCACCTTTCTGATCTCTATGCTGTGCATTTCCTTAGAGATAATCTGGTGGAATGTATCTTCAGAGGCTCAAAACAGTAATCCTCTTTTAGCACATTACTGACTTTCTCATTTTCCCATCTCAGTTTTCCTATTTCTTTTGGGCTTCCTGGGTTTGCTCCACCCCCGTATTGGAATTCTTACAAAACTTCTGCAACTAGGGAATCATATCTAGTCCAGGAGGAGGTAATATTTTTAAAAATTAAGTTTTATTAATTTTATTTATGTGTGTTAATATTTAGATGCTTGAATTTATGAATCCCACCTGTGTGCAGTGTCTGAAGAGACCAGAAAGGAGTGTCAGATACCATGGAATTAGAGTAAAAGAGGTTGTCAGCAGCTTTGTAGGTACTGGAAATATAATGTAGGCCTCTTCAAGAGAAGCAAGTGCTCTTATGTGCTGAGTAATATCTCCAGCCCCAACTAAATTATCTAATTTAGGGTTTTAAAGGTTTATTAATTTTTACTTTATGTATTTTGTTGTTTATCTATGCTTTGGCTTATATGTGTGTGTGTGTGTGTGTGTGTGTGTGTGTGTGTGTGTGTGTGTGTGTGTGTGTGTGTGTGTGTGTGCGTGTTCACGCTTTATCCACAGAGACACAGATGAGGGAATTAAGAATGTCCTGGAACTGGAGTTAGATAGTTGTTTCCACCATGTGGGTGCTGTGAACTGAAACAGGCTCCTCTGTGAGACCAAGATACTTGAAAGATAAATCTTACTCTGGTTAGAAAGAAATACTCAAACAACAAAATAAATGCAAACTCTTTCCACAAAGTATAGGATTTCAATTTTCAGAAGGACAAAAAAATTAAATCCACATGAGAGTTGCCACATGAGATCGAATAGTCTTTCTCAAATAAGAGAGAACATAGATCACATTGTTACAATCCACTGAAGAAAACCTAGGAAAATAATTTTGCTTTCCTAATTATTTATCCAGAGTCACTTAACACTCATCTTCCATTCATTGAGTGAAACTAAGCAGCTGTGTCCCTGATTGAGACAAGCCCAAAGCAGATGCAAAGGTGAAAGTTGAGATTGTGTTGCATTTCCTTAGCTCTAACACTTCCTCTTTTAGCTCAGTTTCCATCTATCTGAAAAATAAGTGAAGTTTCGTCTTTTGCCAGTTGGCATATCAAATTTAACTTTAATAAATTCTTAGCTATTTTCTTCTAAAACTATACTCACAGCTGCTTACTTGCAAGGCCAAAGAAATCATGCTCTCAAAAGTCTGACAATGATTGATTATATTTTCTAATGCTTCTTGAATTTAGTCTTATTTTACTTAGATTTATATTATTTACACTATTGATACTATTCAAAATGTAGTTCTAGAAAAATGTTAGCAACAGGATTAATTCAATAACTTTTTTTGCTTTTGGTATTGTTAAAATATTTTAGTGTAAGTTAATTTTTGTTGGCATAATAAATGTTTTTTCCTTTAGCATTTCATGGCAGATCTGTTGGGGTAATAGCAAAATGCTGGTCTTGGGGTATAACCTGAGATGCAGAGTCTTGTGAAGAACCTAGAGACATATATATATATATATATATATATATATACATACATATATATATGGGCCCCCAGCACAACAATGTCATACAGGGCAGTTTTGATGGTGAGGAGCCCTGAATATCTACTGGGACAAGGCTTTATAGAAAGCTACAAGCAGTTATGAGTGCATCTAATTTGTGATCTATGATGGTCTTTAACATAAGTGGCTGGTGCTGGAGATCATATCATAAACTTAATTTCTGCTTCCCTTTGTAATAGTGGTTGTTAGTCAGGGCTTATAACTAGGCTTATAACCTGGGGGTATAGATCTGTTGGGGGTGGGCCTAGAGACTGGAGGTAGACTTGGGTTTTGTTGGAGGTAATTTAGAAACAATGCTAGGTACTAGCTGTTAGTTTACTTCAGTTCAAATTTAGGTCAGGTTCTCTAAATTGGAGTCTGAATTTAAAAGATTTGGCCTATAAATATCATTATGCTTTGCTCTTTTAAATTATTATTGCTGTTGTGTGAAAAACAGAGTGAGAGATGGAGAGATATTTCCTGTATGCATTAGTTTGTAAAGGTTAGAGGACAGTTTTTATAGCATCAGTTCTACCCTTCCACATTTCTTTGGGTTCCATGGATCAAACTCATTTCAACAGTGAACACATATATTCAAAATTGAAATATTTTGGAAATTAATGTTTTGAATTTTCCCTATTTTATGTGGAAAATCTTTTGACTACCATCCTAGCAATGAGCATGAAAGATAAGAGAAAGAACCTTCTTTGTAAGGAAAAAAGTGATTTTTGGATTATTTAGCTGCAGAGAATAATGTAATAAATCTTTTGTGAAAAAACTGTTTGAATAATGCTGGACCTTTGATAACAATAAGAATCAGAATGAGACTGAACAATATATTACTAACTTAATTTTCAAACCTTGGATTATTTGAACCAATGAGAAACATTCAAATATGGCATCCAATGATAACTTTGACATAAAAAAGAAAAATGTCAACTGGGTAAATGTCAGGATTAATATCTCTGTTGTTAGTTTTGTGAGGAACTTCCCTTTTGATTTCCATAGCTATACTAGTTTACATCCTATCACCCGAAATTCCTTTTGATCAAATCCTCACAAGCATTCAATTGTTTTCTTAATGACTATCATTATGAATGGGGTGAAATTGATTGTAGTAGAGTTTTAATTTGAATTTTTTTAATAATCATTGGTGTTGAACTTTTTAACCATAATAATCAGCCATTTGTATGTACTTTATCTTTTGAGAAATGCCTTGTGATTTCATTTGATCATTTGTTGACTGAGATATTTTGAATAACTTCATGTCAATGCATCACAGATGTACCAGCACATCTATGTTTATTGTAAGATTATTCAGGATAGAGAAGCATGGAATGGATGAATCTAAGTGTCTATGTAAGAATGGATGAACATTTAGTATATTTGATATGAAACTTTTAGCCATAAAGAATGACATTATGTAATTTTCTGGAAATAGAATGTAATTGGAAATAATTAGATTGATTGACTAAAATCAATCTCAAAATGCAAATGTCATATTTCATCTCATTTGTGGGTCTTAGATTTTACCTGGATATATAAAATCATTTAGGTACATATGATTTGAGAATCATAGGGAAATTGTTTAGAGGGAAAGGAATAATAAAATGTAGGAGGGAAAGAAAGGGGAAGATAGCAGAGTATGATGGGGATATGCTCAAATTACACTATATATTTGGGTAATAGCAAATTATTATTCCAGTTGTGTAAGCAGTGCAAAAAAAAACCAAAACAAAACAGAACACTTTAATAATGAAAACGTGGGGCATGGCCATCTATAGTGAGTTTTGACAGTGATGTTTCTGTTGATGTGGAGAACAGTCTAGCAAACTAGTAGATTATGAAATTTAATACCTAGTGGAATTGTTATTGATAGGTTTTGAACTTGCTTCACAACTGTTACCCATTTCTCTCATCTTTTTAGAATAATTATTTGTATTAATTTTTTGAGAATTCCACATATTTGATCACATTTACTGCAAATGTTCCCCTTAACTTTTTCCAGAAGTATTCATGCCTCCTTAAACCCTCCTCTATTTTTTTATTTACTTCTACTAATTGACTTTTGATTTGTGCTATCCATGCTTCTAGGTGTAGCCATATCCAGGATTGTAGGACCTATCAAGCATTATATGATCTTGGGAGCTGTATTCCCACAATTCACTAATCATATACTGTCCAAGGATCTGTGTCGCACAACATAGCGTCCTTTCACCAGTAAAGAACGACAAGGCAACAGGGATCTTCTTCGAACAAGCAGCACCTGTACAGCTCTCTTGAACACGGGACAGGGACCACGAGCGGCAAAGTCGACGCCTTTATATCTCAACAGTATGCTAATAATCTCTCAAGGATTGGTGGGGCAATGGTCATCCCACTATCCCCCACTACACCATCCTCCAGGGATTAGTGAGAATGAATCACCCTCACTAGCATGGTACCGCCCCTCATTAGCATATTAACAGCCAACTGACACCAGGTGCAAAACCTGCGCATACGCAGTACCGTTGTTCACCACTGGAGGGCACCCTACAGATCTGAGCAGAGGCTATATTGGAAACAAGCTGAGGCTCTGATAATCTCTGAACTCACTCTAGTATGAAAATTTTCCTCCCCTGAAGAATAGAAAATGATATCACCAAATAATTGTATTGACAGCTCCAAGTATTTACAGAGCTTTCCTTCTTTCTATGTCATCTCTAACTTGGAATTATATTGTTTGTTGTTATATCATCTTACAGTACTTCAGCCAGTTATATAAGTTCCATTCTTTAGTGTTTAACACACATGCTCTCTTGTTTATGGAAATATAGAAAGACTGAGTATATACAAATGTTTGTGTTTCAGGCTCCTTTTGTATATTAATTTCTTCTTTATATTTCTATTTTACTATGAGCAGTCAGGAGGTACCAAGATCTTGATTACAAAACATCTTAGTTAAATTCCTAATGTCTAATTTCTACCCTCCATACAGTAGAACATTTTCCTAATAACTTCTTTAACAAATTATGCTAAAGATCACTTTCACCCAAGTTTATGTTTTGTCACCACTTAAAATCACTTAAGGATCCTGCTACACATTCTTTTTTTTTTTATCTTTATTAACTTGGGTATTTCTTATTTACATTTCGATTGTTATTCCCTTTCCCGGTTTCTGGGCCAACATCCCCCTAACCCCTCCACCTCCCCTTCTAGTTGGGTGTTCCCCTCCCCATCCTCCCCCCATTACCACCCTCCCCCCCACAATCACCTTCACTGGGGGTTCAGTTTTGGCAGGACCAAGGGCTTCCTCTTCCACTGGTGATCTTACTAGGATATTCATTGCTACCTATGAGGTTGGAGCCCAGGGTCAGTCCATGTATAGTCTTTGGGTAGAGGCTTAGTCCCTGGAAGCTCCTGTTGGTTGGCAATGTTGTTCATAAGGGGTCTCGAGCCCCTTCAAGCTCTTCCAGTTCTTTCTCTGATTCCTTCAACAGGGGTCCCATTCTCAGTTCAATGGTTTGTTGCCAGCATTCGGGCCATGCATTGCCTTTAATCTGTCTGTGTCTCTCAGATCTGTCCCTGTCAGCCTGCACTCTCTTTGCGCTCATCCATCTTGTCTAGTTTGGTGGCTGTATATGGATGGGCCTCATGTGGGGCAGGCTCTGAATGGGCGTTTCTTCAGCCTCTGTTCTAAACTTTGTCTTTCTATTCCCTCCCAAGGGTATTCTTGTTCCGAGGGGAACACCCATAAGGAAGGGGAGGGGTGATGTCGTTCGAAACCGGAAAGGGAACAACACCAAATGTACATAAGAAATACTGCTAATAAAAAAAAAAAAAAAAAAAGAAGGAGGAAACATCCGCATGTTGGTCATCCGTCTTGAGTTTCATGTGTTATGTGCATCTAGGGTAAGTCAAGCATTTGGGCTAATATTACTTATCAATGAGTGCATACCATGTGTGTTTTCTGTGATTGGTTACCTCACTCAGGGATGATATTTTCCAGGTCCATCCATTTGCCTATGAATTTCATAAAAGTTATTGTTTTTTGATAGTTGAGTAATATTCATTGCCTGCTACCCATTCTTATTTCCTCATGTAAATAAGTTTCTTTCAGTTGTCCCTAATTATGAGTTCTTAATTTAATCTGATTTTACAATTTAAGCAAGATTCTTATTGGCTACCCAGATGTTTTGCTACTGAATATTCTAAATATTTTTAAGCATCATTCTTTGCAGGTCATGGCCCTTGTTTCCATTTGACTTCAGTAGTTGCTTTCCATTTGGCTTCTGGCAGTTAAATCATGTCACCTACACTTTGTTCATTTTGAGATACTTAATTTTTGCTACTAATGAATTCAGTTGTACAATGGACTTACCTATCAGTAGCCTCTGACCAAAAATTCTATCTCCTCATCCAGTGTTGAAAGTGGATAATGAAGGGATTAAGTAGCAGAATAAACACCATTTTGTTTTTCAGACTCCATTTTAAGATAACTTTTCCTCAGAGTGAAACCCCTCCCCTTGAGTTCTGAGCAAAATCATGAAATGTTCTTGGCAGTTGCAAAATAGACATAGCAGCTGTGGCCAGTAGATAATAACAGGGTGGGCCAAGAAAACATGAGTTATTCTCAGGTCACGATGCTTCTTTAGACATGTGGTCCCTCGTGGTTTGACCAGATGCTCTGAACCAATCAGCCTAAATGTCAACATTTCTTTATACTCTTACTCAATTATGTAATACCAAGACTTGGAAATCCTTGCTTGTGGTTTTCTCATTATAAAACACATTCCCCTAGACCTCGAGGGGGGGGGTCTACTCTCTTATACTGCTGTTTCAGTGAGTTTTGTGGCCCAAGATTGAACTTGAATAAAAAGTTTCATGTACTTAAATCAGAACTGTGGTCCCTGGTAGTCTCTTAGTGAGTCTCACAATCTGGTCATAACAAATATTAAATTGAATTATCTTTTTCCTTAACTTTCCCATTATTGTTTGAATATTTGGACTCATATTCAACATAGATATTTATATTGTGATATTTCAGATGCATTAGATGCTTTTATACTAAAAACTTCTATTTAATCCAAAGTAACATTTCACTTATTATTATTTTTTTTATATTAGTAAAACTACTTCAATTCTTTTGTTAATGAAGTTTTCAGACTGTTTTAATTTGTTTGTGTCTTAGCACATAAATTCTGTTTTGTGTAGCTAAAATTTGATTGGAGTATATAGTTCATTTATATCTAATGGCATTAACAGGATATATATATATATATATATATATATATATATATTTAAGAACATTTTTTCACATTTTCTTTTTTTCATTTTTATTAATTAATTAACATCAAAATGCTGTTTGCTTCACCCAGTCTCAGAGATCTTCAGCCCACTTCTTCTCTCTTCATCTCTGAGAGGGTGCCTCCCCGAGGGCATCCCTTTCCGTAGGACATCAAGTTTCTATATGCCAGACAAGGAAGTCCTCTGGTATATATGTGCTAGCCTTAGCAAACCCCTTTGTATATTCTTTTGGTTCATGACTAGCCTCTGAGATATCAGGAATCTAGGTTATTTGATACTGTTGGTCTTCCATGGGGTTACAATCCCTTCCACCTTCTTCAGTGCTCCCCACCTCTTCCAGGGTCCCAACCTCAGTCCATTGTTTGGTTATGAACAAGTTTGCATTTTCACATGAACCTTTAAAGTGTGAAAGCACATTTTCAATGACAAATACAAAAGAAAATGTTTACAAACTAAAATAGGAGCTTGAGAGATAGTTGAGTACTGAAGAAGCACATGTTTCTCTTTGTAGAGGACCTGGGTTCCATTCAGCAACAAAATCACCCTCAGACTTTTCTGGTCTGTGCCTTCCACCAGGGTAGATCATCAGTTTGTTTGCTCCTTTGAAGATCTCATAGTCCAAAGGCCTCCCAAGAGAATTGCTGCACACAGGGCAACAGACTCCTCAGTTCGCAGGCCTCCCAGGAGACCTGATGCATGCAGGACAATGGATAAGCAGCTTCTCTGTCATTCTGAAGACACCACAGTCTGAAGGCCTCCCAGGAGGTCTGCTACAGACAGTGCCTTCCAGAATACCTGCAGCAACCCAGAGAAACAGGAGGCATGCTCTCCGACAGAGACTCCCAGGCCAGCTAATACCAGAGATAACCAGATGTTGAGAAGCAATCACAAGACCATAACCAACAGAAGTCAATATACTTTAGCATCATCAGAACCCGGTTCTCTCATCGCAGCAAGCCCTGGATATTCCATCACATCTGAAAAATTAGGATGCTGATCAAAAGTACTATTTTATGATGATAATAGAATCCTTTAAGGAGGATAAAATAACACACTGAAGGAAATACCAGAAAACACAAGTAAACAGGTAGAAGTCCTTAAAGAGGAAACAAATGAATCCCTTAAATAGATACAGAAAAACACAATAAAACAGGTGAAGGAATAGAACAAAGCAGTCCAAGATCTAAATATGGAAGTAAGAACAATAAGGAAAACACAAATAGAAGCAACCCTAGAAATAGAAAACCTAGGAAAGAGGCCAGGAACTACAGGTGCAAGCATTAACAACAGAATACAAGAAATGGAAGAGAGAATCTCATGTGTAGAAGATACTGCAGAAGATATTGACAGAACATTCAAAGAAAATTAAAAACATTAAAAATCTCCTAACCTAAAACATCCAGGAAATTCAGGACACAAAGAAAAGACCAAACCTAAGAATAATAGGAATAGAAGAGAGCAAAGATTCCCAGCTCAAAGGATCAGAAAATGTCTTCAACAAAATCATAGAAGAAATCTGTGGAATTTTCCCCCAATCTGTGGAAAAAAATGGCTATAAATATACAAGAAGCCTATAGAATGCCAAATAGATTAAACCAGAAAAGAAAATGCTCTTGCCATATAGTAATCCAAACACCAAATCCACAGAAGAAAAAAAGAATATTAAAAGCCATAAGAGGAAACTACCAAGTAAAATATAAAGGCACACCTACCCGAATTACATCAGACTTCTCAACAGAGACCCTAAAAACCAGAAGAGCCTAGGCAAAGGTCATACAGACTCTAAGAGAACACAAATGCCAGCCCAGGCTACTATATCAGTAAATCTCATAATCAGCATAGATGAAAACCAAAATATCTGAGAACAAAACCAAATTCAAATAGTATCCATCTACCAATCAAGCCCCAGAGAATTCTAGAAGGAAAGCTCAACACAAAGAGAATACCCACACACACACACACACACACACACACACACAAAAATAATATTAAAGAATTCATCTCTCACAGCAAAACCAAAAAGGAAGAGATAATACATAATGTCACCCACAACAACAGAATAACAGGAACAATCAGCTGTCTTTTAATATCTCTCAATACAAACAGGCTAAATTTGGTAATATGAAACATAAACTAACAGACAAGATATATAAACAGGATCCAACATTTTGTTTGCATAGAAGAAACACACCTCACAACAAAAACAGACTTTCACTATCTCAGAGTGAAAGGCCAGAATAGGCTACCAAACAAATAGTCAGCAGTTGCCATCCTAATATCCACTAAATTTGACTTTCAACCAAAAGTTGTCAAGCAAGCCTGGGAAGGGTATATGATAATCATCAAAGGAAAAATCCACCCAGAGAAACTCTCAGTTCTGAACATCTATGCCCCAAATGCAAGGGCCACCCCATTCATAAGAGAAATTTATTAAACTAAAATTAAAAAAAAATTCAATAACACGCAGTAATAGTGGGAGGCTGTAGCACCCAACTCTCACCAATGGACAGGTCACTGAAACAGAAACTAAACAGAGACACAGTGATACTAAGAGAGGTTATGACCCAAATGGATTTAACAGACATATACAGAACATTTCACCCTAAAACCCAAGATTATACCTTCTTCTCAGTAACTCATGGTTCATTCTACATAATTAACCATATAATCTGTCACAAAACAAGCTTCAACATAAATAAGAAGATTGAATTAATCTCATGCATCCTATCAGATCACTGGGAACTAAAGCTGAACCTCAATAACAAAAAAAAAAAAAAAAAAAAACAACAGAAAACCACATAACCATTGAAATTAACAACTCTCTACTTAATGAAATTTTGGTCAGTTTAGAAAGAAAGAAAAAATTAAAGATTTCCTGGAATTAAATAAAAATAATGATACAGCATACCCAAACTTAAGCAACACAATGAAAGCAGTGCTAAGAGGAAAACTCATAGCTCTGAGTGCCTCTATAAATAAATTGGAGAGATAATACACTAGCAAATTAACTGCACACCTCAAAGATCTAGAACAAAAAAAAAAGCAAGCACACCCAAAGGAGTAGACTGCAAGAAATATTCAAAAGCAGGGTCCACATCAGCCAAATAGAAACAAATGGAATGATACAAAGAATCAACAAAACCAAAAGCTGGTTCCTTGATAAAATAAACAAGATAGATAGCCAAACTCACTAAAGGGCACAGAGACAGTAACAAAATTAACAAAATCAGAAATGAACACAAATTGAGGAAACTAAAAATATAATCATCAGATACTCTACAAAAAGGCTGTAGTAAACAAAACTGGAAAATCTAGATGAACTGAATGATTTTCTAAAGAGATACCATATACCAAAGTTAAATGAAGAGCAGGTAAATTATCTAAACAGGCCCGTATCCCCTAAGGAAATAGAATAAAACATTAAAACCTTCCCAACCTAAAAAATCCCAGGGCCCAATGACTTTAGTCCAGAATTCTACCAGACCTTCAAAGGAGAGCTAAGACTGGAGGCCCCAGGAAGTTTAGAGGTCTGGTGAGGTAGGTGGGATGGGGTCATCCTTGTGGAGACTGGGGAGCATGGGGGAAGAGGTATGGGATGTGGAACACTCCAGGGTAAACCAGTAGGGGAATAAAATCTGGAGTGTAAAATTAATCAATTAATTAATTAGAAAAGAAGAAGGGGGAACAAAATACAGTAGGTAGAGTGTGGGAGGGACTTGGGAGGAAGCAAGGAGGGAGAGGGGAGAAAAGGTGGGCAGGATCAGATCAGGTATGAGAGAAGATGTGGATGATATACAGAGGGTCAGGAATTTGAACAGAGTTGTAGCAATGGGGGATGGGGAACTGGTGGAATCTACCAGGAAGTCCCAGATGCCTTGAAAACAAGAGGCTCCCATTACCCAAGAGGCCAAGAGGGACAAGATTAGCTGAAATGCCCAACAAAGCAGAGGGAGAACCTAGAGAGACCATATCTAAGTTTAGGCAAGGCCCCTGGTTGGGCGACGGGGCCACCCACTCTTCTCAAAATTTTAATTCTGAATTGCTCCTGTCTAAAAGAAATACAGGAACAAAGAATGGAGCAGAGACTGAAGGAAAGCCATCCAGAGATTGGCCCACCTGGGAATCCATCCCATATGCAGCTACCAAATACAGTCACTATTACTGATACCAAGTGCTTACTGACAGGAGCTTGTTATGAGTGTCTCCTGGGAGGCTCTGCCAGAGCCTTACCAATGCAGATGAAGAAGCTTGCAGCTAACCATCCAACTAAACATGGGGACCCCAATGAAAGAGTTAGAGAAGTACTGAAGGAGCTTAAGGGGTTTGCAACCCCATAGGAAGAACAACAATATCACCCAACCAAAACCTCCAGAGCTCCCAGGGACTAAACAACCAACCAAAGAGTACGCACCACACAGAAGAATGCATGGCTCCAGCAGTACATGTAGCAGAGAATGACATTTTCTGACATCAATAGTAGGAGAAGTCCTCAGTCTTGTGAAGTCTCATTTCCCCATTGTAGTGGAATGCCAGGGCGCTGAGGTAGTAGTGGATGGGTGGGTGGGAGAGGGAGCATCTTCATAGAAGCATGGGAAGGGGGATCCGAGAAGGGGGGAACAGGAAAGGGAATAACATCTGAAATTTAAATTCATAAAATATCCAATAAAAAGTTTAAAAATATACAGTATAGAACTAAATAGAGGATTTACAACAAAGGAATCTCAAATGGCAGAGAAGCACCTAAAGAAATGTTCAACATCCTTAGTCATCAGGGAAATGCAAACCAAAACAACCCTGAGATTCCACCTCATGACAATCAGAATGGCTAAGATCAAATTTTCATGTGACAGCACAATTTGACAAGAATGTGGAGAAAGAAAAAGTCTTCTCCACTGCAGATGGAATTGCCAACTAGTACAAATACTCTGGAAATCGACTTGGAGTTTCTTTAAAAATTGGAAATAGTACTATGTGAAGACACTGCTATATCACTCTATCACTCTCGTGTATATACCAAAATATGCCCCACTATGCCACAGAGGCAGTTTCTCCTCTATGTTCATAGCAGCCTTATTTGTGATAGTCAGAAGCTGGAAACAACCCAGATGTTCCACAACAGAAGAATGGATAAAGGAAATGTTCATTTATACAATGAAATACTATTCAGCTATTAAAAATGAGGACATCATGAGTTTTGTAGGCAAATGGATGGATCTAGAAAATAGCGTCCTGAGTGAGGTAACTCACACTCAGTAATAAATGGATATAAGCCAAAAATACAAAATATCCTGGATACAATCCACAGAACTCAAGAAGGTTAACAAGGCAAAGGGCCTAAGTCAGAACGCCTCAATCCCACTTGAAATGGAGAAGAAAGCAATCAAGGGGGGAAGAGGGATGGAAGGACCTGTGTGGGCAAGGGGAGTTGAAAGGGAAAAGTAGAATATAATTAGGTATTGGGGGAAAAGAAATAGGGAGCGAAGCTAGCATTATGAATAGAAATAGGCAACCTCAGGATGTAGGAGGTGGGGAGACCCTCTAGAATGTACCAAAGACCTAGGAGGTGAGAGACTCTCAGGACTCAAAAGGAGGTACCTTAGATGAAAATGTCCTACAGTGGGGAAAGGGAACTTGTAGAGTCTACCTCCAGTAGAAAGACAGGTCATCAAGTGGAGGGATGGGGTTGCCATTCCACAGTCAACATGTTTGACCCAGAATTGTTCCTGTCTTAAAGAACTGCAGGGACAAAAATGGAGAAGAGACTGAGGGAAAGGAGTTCCAGTGACTGGTCCAAATGGAGATCCAACTCAAGGGGAGGCTCCAAGGTTTGACACTGTTACTGATGCTATGCGTGCTTACAGACAGAATTCTAGCATGATTGTCTTGAGAGATACCCAACAAGCAGCTAAGACAAAAACAGATACTTACACCCAAACAATGGACTGAGGTCAGAAATTCTGGTGGTTGAATTAGGGAAATGCTGGAAGAAGCTGAGGAGGAGGGAGACCCCACAGGAAGATCAGCAGTCTCAACTAACCGGGACCCTGAGATTTCTCAGACACTGAGCCACAAACCAGGCAGCATATATCAGCTGATATGAGGCCCCTGACACATAAATAGTAGAGAGGATTTGTTAGTTTGGCCTCTGTGAAGAAGCACCTAATCTTTGAGAGACTTGAGGCTACAGAGATTAGATAGGCCTGGTGGGGTGAGGTGGACTTGAGAGTGTGGGGACATCATCTTGGAGACAGGGGTTGCGAAGGAATGGGATGACAAACTGTGGGAAGGCAGACCTGGAGGGGTATCACGACTGGAATGTAAAAGTGATTAATAATTAAAATAAATAACCCTCAGAACTGTTTTATTTATAGTACAGGGGATCTGATGCTGGCACAAGAACTGTGTAGGAAAAGTGCACATATATACATAAAGTCAAAACATTCATGCACATATGTAAAAAAGCTTTAAAAATCTATAAAACATAGTTATATCTGGACAAAACAAAGTCAGAAATGCAATGAAATGAAAATGAAGTCAGACAAATACTTTAAAAGATAGTATGAGTATTTAAGTATGAGTAAGAGAAAATAGATGCTGAAAAACAGTGTTAAAATCTGTAAAAGTTTCACAAAATATTCACCTTACTCTTTAAATTTAATATGACACACAAAATATTAACCTTTTTGTGAAGTGCTTTATAATTTATTTTTATTTTGCAAGTTTTTTTTTATTTAGTTTGGGTTTTGTTTTGTTTTTGATGCAGGGCTTTGCTCTACAGTTCCTGCTGTCCTTGAAGTCAATATGTAGCATAGACTGGCCTTTAGCATGGCATTCTTGCTTCATCTACCAGAGAGTTCAGATTACAGAGCTTTGGTAACACACTTTTTTGTGATTTTTCACTAATATTTTCTCTAAATATTAAAAATATGCTTATTATACTATATATAAACTCAAATGCTAGGTAAAATCCAATGGAGTATTTGGTAGCCTGACATTATTTTATATTGTTTTATTTAATTTTCTTTCTAACATAACCTATTGTATTCTTCTTTGTTTAGAAATATTTTGGACTTTTATCTAATGTTTCTTGTCTTCCAACTAACTATTTTGAAAATAATTTCAATAAATATAAAATAAATATCATTTATTACAAGTTGTGCCTACTCTTATCAAATAATTAATTCTGTTGTGTAGGTTTCTAATGCTATATTACAGACTTTGATTTAAAAATAATTCACCAGACCTTTATCTTCCTGTTATATCAGTAATTTGTTGTGCAGTTCTTCCTCCTTAAGTTAAAAACATATTTTAGACCTTTTTAATTAAAAAAATCCTGAGAATATCATTGGTGAGTACAGTATTTTCATATTTTCTAACCCCTCTATCTTCCTAACTTTTCCATATCCTACTGAGTCATTGAGTATTTATCATATGTAGATGTGGTTAAGGTGGACCACTAATAGAATGAAAGCAATAAAGTTGGAATAAAAACCATGTTTATGTTTATCACAAATTGGATTGAGCATTAGAATATTATACTTTTATTTTAAAAATCATGGGAAGAAGTGAGTGCTTTCTAACAATATTTACCAAGTGATTTCTAATTATTCTGATCACAAACTATAGTGTACCATCCAATATCTTATATATTCTGAGGTTGAAATCCCTTTGTCTTATTGAACAAATTTGGAGATGATACTGCTAATTGAAGGACTAAATTTTGAATATTATTGCTATAGTCTACAATAAACACAATCTGCTT
This sequence comes from Rattus rattus, assembly GCF_011064425.1. Classification (NCBI taxonomy): domain Eukaryota; kingdom Metazoa; phylum Chordata; class Mammalia; order Rodentia; family Muridae; genus Rattus; species Rattus rattus. The sequence continues at coordinate 50,540,061 of NC_046172.1, forward strand.
GTTAAACAAATATTTACTATGGTGGCCTTGCTGTTGAAGACTCAAAATATAAGGTGTTAACCTGAGTAAGACAAATACATATTAAGTGATAAAGTAGAATATTTCATATTATGTTAAGTAGCTCTACCTGAGAGTACAAATGTACAATTAGGATGATGTGTCAAAACACTTTAATTTTTTCCAACTACAACAACTCAACTACTTATATTGTAAGAGAGCTGAAAATTACTCAAAATGTATTTGCCAACCATCTAATCGTGCCATGTTTATTTCATCAAAATGAAAAGTTACCTTCTATTATTATCGTTAAAAAAATGGTTGCAAACAAAAGCAGAAATTACGAAGAAAACCTCTCTCTTTACACACACACACACACAAACGCACACACACACCTGCATAAATCTATCAGAGAATCAAACTAATACAATGATGCAATAAGGTTGAGTGCCTAACTAAAGATAATACTTAAGTGAAATTACTTAAATACAATCTCAATAAAAATAGGTACATATAAATGATTTATAGATATATAATTGTCTAGCAAGAAAAATAAGTTCACGCACCCTGTTCAAAATGACCGAGGGAGGGAGATCTCACCACACAGACAGGTGGGCACTCATGAGACTGCGGAGAGGGAGAAACCGCCAATACTGCCCACCCTTGCCCACATCCCTGGCTCAAAAGGAAATGGTATAGGGCCTCTGGGACAGGAAGTTAGGGGAACTCAAGTGGCAAGTCCCCTGCGGTCCAGACACCATGCAGATCTGAAGGGACCCGGTCAATAGCTCCCTGCACCCAAATCCTGTGGGAGGGAGAACTAAACCTTCAGACAGGCAGACACGCCTGGGAAGCCAGAAGAGATTACACTCTACCCACATTCCTGACTCTAGAGGAAAACTCCTAACGCCATCTGGGACCCCTGTGCACAGGGGTGCAAGAAAAGGCTGGGCAGACCCTTCTGGTTGTCGCCGTCAGAGAGAGCTGAAACACAGCCCCCAGGAGCAACTTCAGGCCCGGGACCAGAGGTAAGACCAAATTTTCTGCTCCAAGTGACCTGCCTGGTAGACTCAGGACACACATCCACAGGAAGAGCTGAAGACCAGTAGACAGGAAAGACTACATGCCTGAAAGCAGAACACTCTGTTCTCATAACTGGCTGAAAGAATACAGGCAAAAAGGTCTACAGCATGCCTGACACACGGACCTATAGGACAGTCTAGCCACTGTCAGAAAGAGCAGAACACCAGAGACAACCTGATGGCAAGAGGCAAGCACAGGAACCCAAGCAACAGAAACCAAGACTACATGCCATCATCGGAGTGCAATTATCCCACCAAAGCAAACACTGAATATCCAAACACACCAGAAAAGTAAGATCCTGATTTTAAATAACATTTACTCATGATGATGGAGGACTTCAAGAAAGACATAGGGAACGCCCTTAGAGAAACACAGGAAAACATAAATAAACAAGTAGAAGCCTATAGAGAGGAATCACAAAAATCCCTGAAAGAATTACAGGAAAACACAATCAAACAGGTGAAGGAATTAAAAATGGAAATAGAAGCAATAAAGAAAGCACAAAGGGAGACAACCCTGGATATAGAAAACCAAAGGAAGAGACAAGGAGCTGTAGATACAAGCATCACCAACAGAATGCAAGAGATAGAAGAGAGAATCTCAGGAGCAGAAGATACCATAGAAATCATCGACACAACTGTCAAAGATAATGTGATGAAAAGGAAAAAGCTACTCGTCCAAAACATACAGGAAATCCAGGACTCAATGAGAAGATCAAACCTAAGGATAATAGGTATAGAAGAGAGTGAAGACTCCCAGCTCAAAGGACCAGTAAATATCTTCAACAAAATCATAGAAGAAAACTTCCCTAACCTAAAGAAAGAGATGCCCATAAACGTACAAGAAGCCTACAGAACTCCAAATAGATTGGACCAGAAAAGAAAC
>NC_046172.1:50542125-50552474 GCF_011064425.1 Rattus rattus
AGCATACACTGGCTGGTCAGAGGCCTTTGGCACTCGTGGAGCAGAGGACTGAATGTCTTGTTTGGCCTCAGTGGGAGAGGATGTGTCTAGTCCTGTAAAGATTTGATGTTCTAGAGAAGGGAGATGGCTAAGGGGGAGGGGAGCACCCTCTTAGAGGGGAAGGGGAAGGTGAATCGGGTCAGGAACTCTGGAACAGGGGAATGGGATGGGGGCAACATCTGAGATGTAAATAAATAAAATAATTTTAAAAAACTAGCCATCACACCATGAAACCAAAAATGTCAGTTTTGAATGCCAAGTCCAACATGTAGGAAGATATTCATTAATATCTTTTTGTTTTCATTTATGTGGCAATTCACATACACACTGACACTTCAATAATTTTGGGAGGATTTCAAATTAAATTTAGAAGGTATAATATGCCAAAAGTCTAGCTAACTGTTAATAACTAAGGAGAAGACATGACAGAATGAGCCATTGAATGTGAGGGGGCGGCATTTCAGGAAGAGTTCATGGGGGCAAATCCTCTGCCACATGAAGTTCTATCACAACTAAAGATGGGGATATAAAAAGGTGGCAGGAGTCTCTTGGAGATGTTCAAGAAAAGCCTCAGGTCTGTATTCAGACACTATTTCCTTCACAGCATCACCCCAAACAAGAGTGATCTCCACCCCAGCGCCTGCTCCCACCAGGCAGCAAGGTGCTTTGTGATGTCAAAGCAGCTCATCCACCATGATTAGCTGAGCAGGGACTTGCTGACCAAACAGGGCTCAGGGATGTGGCCTCCCATTGTTGAGGGTGGGTGCAAAAGACTGTGCCTCTGAGAGCTCTGGACCAGAACCACCGTAGCCTTCAGCATGGCGAAAGCAACGAAAAAATCAAAGAACACTACACCGGATGTCGAGCCATCAACTTCAAGGGAGAAACCCAAGAAAACTAAGACTTACCATCAACCCCAAACCAGAAATGGAGAGAAGAATCTTCAGTCAGGTCCCGAATGTAGTGTGAATGTAAGAAGGCACAAGCTAAGCATAGTCCTCCCTCTGGTGATTTCCCTTCCCCCAGCACTCCTAACCATTTCTTGGCCTGGCATTTATCCTGTTCTCAGCCCATAACCCTTCTCCTACAGTTCCCTTCACTATTCCAACTTGTCAAAGACTCTTACGCTCTTTACTGTGTTGAACTTCCAGGTGCAAAATATGACAAAGAAGGCCAAGAGAACCCTGCCAAGAATCGCAGAAAATAATGCTTCTAAGAAAACCGCACCACCAACAAAGAAGACTAAACGGGCCAAAGATGAAGAACTATTCAGACACTACCTCCGTCTGATGGATGAAGTGACAACTGGCACTGAAACCGATCCAGAGCAGAGCAGTTCAGACAGCTCCACTGAGTCAACTAGTGATGAGGAGAGCCAATAGAGTCAGCAAGCCACCCAAGACTAGAAATCCATTCACAGGTCTGGCAGCTGAACAATGTCAAACTGTGTAGATAGACCAGTTACTACATGGTGCTTTGACACTGGTGAAAATAAAATCAATCTGATATGAAAACTATGTGTCCCTGAGAATCTCTCCTGGAGTACGGAAGGAAGTAATGGAGGAAAGGGGCTGGGGGAAGGAGGAGGGTGGTATGGAAAAAGGAAGAAAAACAGGGAAATACAAGAAGCAGGAAGTATTGGGTCCTCCAGGGCTGGGAGCCAGACAAGAAAATCCAATGTCCAGCAGACAGTGGAGGATTAAGACTGAGCTAGCATGGAGTACTGAAGACAGTCTTTCTCTGGATGCTTTACCTCACAGGCCAAGGATGAAAAGGGTTGGACATTTCTTGGGTGGGGAGGTTGCCCTTATGTGAATATGCAGGTGCATGTGCCCATGTTCACTCTTGAATAGGTCAGAGCCAATACAGCCAGGCAATCTCCGGGATTTGCCTGCCCCTAGTCCACAATGCTGGTTATGGGCATGCTGCTTGTGGGTGCTGGGGACTTAAATTCAGATCCTTATGTATGTAGAGCAAACGCTCTTACCCACCAAGCCATTTTCTCAGCCCTCAGTGTTGAGTGTTTCTATGTGTGTTCTGGCAGGAACACTGCTTCAGGATATGGACTGTAGACCTACAGAATGATGGGGTCATCAGTATCATCCCAACAAATAGCAGGTCACATTTAGGACACCTACCTCCTAGTGGTGTTTATTATACCCCACCCTATATTAAGCAATTTAAGACTTTCAGAATGGCCAAATACCCTAATAACTCGTATCAGTAGTGGCTGCATATGTACCTAGACTAGCATGCATGAAACCCTAGGTTTGAACCCCAGCACTGAATAAAGCTGTTGCATGTCTAGACTCCCAGAAATACACTTGGAAGTTAGAAACAGCAGGACCAAAGCAAGTTCCAGGCCAGCCTGGATACATAAAAACGTGTCTAAATAAATAAAGCACTCAATAGCAACCCCAAGGAATATAATAGTGTTTAGAAGCCAAAAAAGAAAAAAAAAAACCCAAACAAACGAAAAAAAAAAACAAAACCAAAAACAAAACATGTGGCACTAATATCCTCAAACCTTTAAACTTTGGACTTTGGAGGAAGAGTTAGACTATGCATTGGTCAGCCTCCAATGCTTTCAATAAAGCAAGGAGCATGATCTACCCTCTATATGGAACTATAAAATAATATATCTTCCTTTCAAATATCTTTACACTTTATTTTTTTTCTTCAGTGGAGTTAGAGTCATCTTAGAAAAAGAAAACAACAATATGTGCATGTGTATAAAATGTGTAGTGTTTGATGCGTTTTGTCACATGTAGACACTGAGGGAACATTACTTAAAGAATAAGAGTGAGCAACTTCTTTAAAAAAATGAGTTTAATTTTAGCAAATTACTTAAATAAATCATAGAACTTTTCAAATATTTATGTATTATTTCCACACGTTAACTGATATAGGATAAAGTATAATTTTGTTGTCTATAAAGTTACAAACTGAGAGCATGGAAAGAAACTAAATGTGCTCACTTTTTAAAGAAAAAAAAACTCCATCAGAGTCCCTCTTGCTATCCATTGTGGTATCCATTGCAAGCACAGTCACCTCCTTTCTCCACTCCTGCAATTTAGGAAACTCTCTTGCTACTGTAATTGCAGTATTCCAAAACTGTTACCCAAGTGGAACACTTAATTTTTAACCTAACAGTCTTTTCACTCAGTACAAGCCCTCTGAGACTCACTTAAACTGTGCATAATAGTTGTGGGGAAAGGGTATGTATTTTGTTTTTGAGTAGTAGTACAAGGATTCAATACATCCCAAACTAAATCACTTTTTTATTTGTTTGAGATGGAGTCATGTTATATAGCCCAGGACAGCCATAACTACAATCCTCCTGTCTCAGCCTCCACAGATTGGAAGTATAAGCATGTATCCACACACCCACCCCATTATTCATTTAAAGACACTGCATTATGGCTCTCAGGCGATGGGGAGGGAATGAGGAGGAGATTAGACTTATAAGAGCAAGTCACTCATTCTGTTTGAGTACCTCAGATAATTTGCAACATCAGTCGTTTTGTTTTATTTAAAATATAATACACAGTATTAGATTAGATTTGTATTAGATTATGACATTTTCAAACAAAATTCGGTTTTGTTGCTTCTCCTCCCCCATCTTCTCTCCTGTCTTAGTGTTTATTTTGCTCTGCTAGAGCACCAAGACCAAAAGTAACTTGGGGAGGAAAGGGCTGATTTCAGTTTACAGCTTAAAGTCCATCATGAAGGGGCATCAGCAATCATCAACTGCATAGAGATTCTCAGGGTGAATTATGCAGCATGAGCCCCTCCCCTAATAGCAGTTAACAAGTCTATAAATCTTTAAGACATGAATAGAGCCACATAAACTCTTCCCCCACCACACAGACCCCTACTTTTTACTTGAAATACCACTTCAGTAACTTGCCAATGATGGTCTTGAACTAGGAAAACACTAATCTGAAGTCTTTCTGGTTCAGTTGCCCAAGTAACTGGGGCTACAGGCCTGAGACACCATACTCACTTAATAGTTATAATTTTTATGATATATTATCATGCATTTTATATCTAACAAGGGGAGAAGTCGGAGAATTAAGTAATATACTATAAACAAAAATACCCTGTTATTTGTTTGTTCGGTTTGGATTTTGAGACAGCATCTTGCTCTATTGTTCAGGGTGTCCTAGAACTCCTGGTGCTCTTGCCCCTATATCCTCCATGTTGAGATTATAAGTTTATATCACCATGCTCAGCTCAAGGAAAACTTTCCATTCTTTCCATTGCTCTTTGTTTTTTGGTGTGTGTGTGTGTGTGTGTGTGTGTGTGTGTGTGTGTGTGTGTGTGTGTGTGCATGTGCCCAAGATGTCACAGAGGTGCTGTCCCTTGAAGCTTGCTCATGGTAGTTGTGAGCTGCCTGGTGTGAGTGCTAAGAATCAAACTCAGGTCCTCAGCAAGAAAAATAGATGATACTAACCACTGAGCCATCTCTCCCGCCTCCAAGCTCCAAGTTTTGTTTGTAGGCAACAGTTTACTCAAGGCTCAGTTATGTAAGAAATGAAAACTAATCATATGATGGATGCCAAACTCTGTCTCACTCTTTTTAAATATTTTATTCATTATCTGATAATTTTATATATTGCATTTTGGTGATATTCACCCCCTTCTATGTCTTCACAGATCTTTCTCATTCTTGCAATGAATTTGTTTTTAAGACAAAATAAAGAAAAAACTCATCGTCTTATTGAAATACTTTCCCAATGTAATATTTTAATGGATTTATTTGTTACATGTATGAGTGTTCTCCTGCATATATGTATGTGGATCATATGCATGCCTGGTGCCTGTATAGGTCAGAAGAGGGCATCAATTCCCCTGCAACTAGAGTTACAGATAATTAGGCATCAGTGAGTGCGAGAAACTGAACCCGGGCCCTCCATAAACGCAACAAGTGCTCTTAACCACTGAGCCATTTCTCTACCTCCCATAGTATGATACAGTTTCTAAGTTTATCAAAAAATTTTAATTATTTGTTATTGAATTATCTAATTTGACCAATTATGTAACTGCGTGAAATCAACTTTGCTAACATGTCTCATGATTACAGAAAAATGTATTAGCATATGTTAGTCATACATAATAATAGGTTTTATTGTGACATTTTCATACATGTAATGTAATGTACTTTGGTTATATTCACCCACAAATGCTGTTTTATGCCTCCCCTTGCATTCATTCCACAGCCTTATCACATCCTAAATATGTCTTTTTGTTGTTGTTAATCGTGAAATTTAAGGTTGCCCATAAGAGCGTGGTCAAGCTAACTATTGGCTACACCACAAACAGAAATTTCTCCCCCTCTCCCAGCGATTTTTAACTGCATAGAAATCCTCTGGGAGGGATGGAATCTCATGAGGCCAACTGACCAACAACAGTTAACTGTCGCCCTGCCGACCAACAACAGTTAACTGTCGCCCTGCCGACCAACAACAGTTAACTGTCGCCCTGCCGACCAACAACAGTTAACTGTTTATCAGTCTTTAGAGATGAGTGGGGCCATACAAGCCCTTCCTCCCAGCAAGGGCTCATAAATCTTCAGGAAGGGTGGAATCTCACGAGCCTCTCTGAATAACAACGGTTAACTGTTTATAAATTTTAGAGATGGTTGTGGCCATGCAAGCTCTTCCCCCTAACAAGAGTTAAAATTTTATAAATCTTCTGGAAACGTGGAGCCTTGTGAGCCCCTCCTCCATTGGAAAAAATTTGTTTTCAATACTTCAAATATACACATACACAACTTATTGGCAAACAATATATGTGAGGTCAATATTTGTACATTAGGAAAATATTCTCTAAAAATGAATATAATTATTACTTCACAGAGAGCATGTAATAATGAAAGAACTTTTTAAAACAATGTGCAGTTGTTCTTAGAGAATTGTTCTTACTAGAGGATAGGTTAGCAAGTAACTATGAAGTTACATTTCATTGCACACATTTTAGATTGACATAGATAGTTTACTCTGAAGTGATATTTCCAAGAATAGCTTTCATAACTGGCAAAACTTGTAATTAAAACTTTTTAATGTCAGTGTTACAATATGAGTGTTATTTTCCATTTTCTTTTTCGACGTTTGACAGGTAAGTGGATTTGAAGACCATGGTACATAATTATTTGATATTTTATATGATACTATCAGTGGAAATTTTATCCAACTAAAGTATCAATCTTCACAATATAAAGATGTTGAACCTCTTTGTTCATTGTATAGATATGTTATATGTGATATGCAAAGTAATAATAATCTTTTAAAAGTTCATTTTTAACATTTAATATTTGTCAATGTGAGCTTTACACCCACGGCTAGTTGCTCAATTGATGCTAAGTATCATTGCTTTGCCAACACTTTGAATAGAGTGACAGGAAGATCAAAAGTTCAAAGTCAACCTCAACTACATAGAGACTATGAAACCAGCCTGGGGTACATCAGACTCTGTTATTTTTTAAATAAATAAAAAAATAGCTAAATGTAAGTCCAAAGCAATGAAATTGCTACAAGAAAACAGAGGAAAAGTTCTGGACACCAGAATGGACAAGAATTCTCATAAACTTTTTGGACAAGACTCTAAAAGTATGAGAAAGAAAAGATAATGCAGACAAGTGGGGCTGGGTGTGGTGATAACTAGCTATACCCAGCACTCAAAAGGCAGAGGCAGAAGGATGACAGAGTTCCCAGCCCGGCTACTTGATGAACACCTGCCTCAGAAACAAAAGTAAAACTGAACAGCAGCAACAAAATAGGTAAAGGAGGAGAGTGTCTTTGCCTTCACCCTATCAATTCTATACAATGACTTCTACAAGCCCTCAGAACTCTCAGAGCTTACGGTCACTTCAGAATAATATGTACCCCTAAAGAGGCCATCTTACAATAACAGGGATTTTATAAGAACTCACATATAAGCTGATATCTTCCTAGCTGATGAATAATTTTAGAAGAGACCCTCACTGACATTTTGCCATACATTTTAACTTCCAAACTGATCTTTCCAAATGTTATACAATGAATATTACCATCATTAATATCAAGAAGAAGAATCTTTAATTCAAGTGTAGAGTTGTATACAACACTGAAGATGGAACCCAAGACCTTGAATATGTTAGGACTCATGGGTTTCCCTGTCCACTTTGACATGTTTGTTGTTCTCCTTGTTCAGCTCAATTTAGGCAGCCATGTGACACTTTCTGAGTGCAGCATCTAACATATTCATATGAGTAACACTATACAGATGGAGCAAATTGTGTTTATGTATTTATATAGTGATAATGAATGAAAATAGAACATAAATCTGAAAGAGAGCAAGGAGGAGTATGTGAGATATAAGAGAGGGTATGGGGACAGGAAAGGGAAGAGAGAACTCTATCTCAAAAAATAAAAAAAGGGACAAGGTTACATTCTACCCCAGTAAAAAAAATTCTGTATTCTCTTTTTAGAAATGTGTGAATAGTATGTTGAGGTTTGTTTCAAACTATTCAGGGTGGGAGAGTGAATGAGGAAAAGAACAAAACAGGAGTTGATAATGGATAGGTTCAGAAAAAATATCTTGTGCTGGTGTCTATAACTTTAGATGTGTTTGAAAATTGTCACTGAAAAAGAAAGGAATGATGCTCAGGCCTGTAGTCCCAGCACTGGAGAGACGGGAGCAAGATGATCAGAAGGTCAAGGCCAGCTTCGCTCACAGCAAGTCTGAGGTACATTCAGACTACGTGATAACTTGTCTTAAATGGGAGGATATGAAAGGTGACATTCTGCTATACAAGGTCCATTTTATGGATGTCCTTAATTTTAAAGAAACTCGGCCATTCTTGGTCAGCATCTCAGCAGGTGAGATCTGGAATTGGTTATATTGCTATAGACAGACCTAGGGTCTACAATGACTAATAGATACTTAGGCAGGTCTACAATGACTAATAGATACTTAGGCTACAATGACTAATAGATACTTAGGCAGGTCTACAATGACTAATAGATACTTAGGCAGGTCTATAATGACTGTCATAGAGACTTAGGAACACACAGACACTGGGCATCTTTTCGGTTCTTCTCTAAGCCCTGAAGCAGTGGCTACACAACAGTCATTGGATCTCAGTTGCTTGCTGTGGGGGCTACAGTAGAGCTCAGTGTTATAGCATAGGCAAGGCCCTGTGCTCAATCCCTTGCACTGCAAAAAAAAAAAATGATTTCTTGCTTCATAGTTTATCTCTCTCCAGGATAAAAATCTATTCTAGTCACACATGGTGGCCCACATTATAAACCCAAATCTGAGGATGCTGAGGCCAGAACATTGATTCTATACCAACTTGGACTAAACAGTAAAATAGTGCAGTAAAACAGTGTCATAAACAATAATAATAACAGCTTTAGTAATACCAAGTGAACGTCAGAGAAACATAGCTCTGTCCACCTACCTCAAACCCAGTACTGCTGGCAAGCATGAATGACAATACAGCAAACACAAAGTACTTGTTGCAGAGCAGGCATGCTTCCAAATGCATCACATGCATCAGGTCTTTGAGTCCTCACACCGGTCTTGACATTAGCAACATTTAACTTCCATTTTGCACTTAGAAAAACTGAGGGTTTGACAGTTTAGATCATTATTTAGGTACTTTCCTGCCCTGTGATAAAACACGTGACCCAAGTAGCTTCGGAAGTTTGTTATATAATATATCCTATCATTTGTTTTAGTTACTTTTCTACTGTCTGTCATGACAAAATATTATGGCCAAGGCAACTAACCAAAGAAAGCATTTAATTTGGTTAAGATCCATGATCTAGAAAACTAGAGAACTAGAGAACTAGTTGAGAGCTGACATCTGATCTACAAGTATGCAGTATGCCAGAGATAGAGAGAGGGCAGGAGGGAGAGGGAGGAAGGGAGGGAGAGAACGACTGGATCTGGCATGGTCATATGGTGAAAACTCAAAGCACATCCCAGAAAATACACCCCTTTCAACAAGACCACACCTCCTAATCCTTCCCAAACAGTTCCATGTGGGGACCAAGCATTCAAATATATGAACCTGTGGCCCATTCTCATTCAAACTACAACAGTAAATCAAGACATGAACCTAAAAGTAGGAACTGATACAGAAAAACAAAAGTCCTGGCTTGCTTCCCAGGACTCCTCGGAATTGGCCCATCAGCCCAGGGGTTGCCATTCCTCATAAAGGGCTGGGCTCTTCTCATCAATCACCAATCAAGAAAATGCAGTACATGACTTGACTGCAGGCAATCTGACCGAGGCATATTCTCAATTGACTTTTCCTCTTTTCAAATGACTCTAGCTTGTGTCAAGGTGACAAAAAACCTAAAGCAGAACAGTCACAATCCAAACTGGCACTGCCAAGGAGACTCAGACCTGAGTACTGAGGTCTCAGTGTCTTTTACCGTTTTTTCAGTGGCTAACTCTACCTATCTCTGACAAAGAGAACATTCCTACTATTTCCTACTATTTTAGTTAGGGTTTTTATTGCAATGATAAAACACCATGACCAAAAACATTCTGAAGGAAAGAATTATTACATCTTACAAACCTTAAATCAAATTCCATCACTGAGGGAAGTCAAGACAGAACCTGGAATCAGGAAATAATGCAGAAGCCATGGAGGAATGCTGCTTGCTGGGCTTGCTCCTCACAGCTTGTTTTAGTCTGTTTTCTTATACTATCTAAGTTCAATTGCCCAGGAATGATGGCACAATTGACAACAAGTTGGGCCCTTCTGCATCAATTATTAAAAAAGAAAATACCTTATAGATTTCCTTACAAGCTAATCTAATGGAGGCAATTTCTCAACTAAAGTTCCCTCTTCTTAGATGACTCTATGTCAAGTTGTCAAAAAAATTAATTCTAATCAGTACAACCACCCAGCTAAGTTGCTGCACAAGGTTCCTGAATGCTTTATCCAAGGTCAATGACCCTGAAGGATAAACTGATAGGATCGGGAAAAAACAAAACAAAAAAACAAACAAACAAAAAACAAAAACTGCAACCAGAGAAGCCCTGAGGCTGATTAACAAAAATGTCTCCTTAAGAATGTCCTGTATCGATTGGGAAAAGATCTTTACCAATACTACAACTGATAGAGGGCTTATATCCAAAATATACAAAGAACTCAAGAAGTTAGACCGCAGGGAGACAAATAACCCTATTAAAAAATGGAGTTCAGAGCTAAACAAAGAATTCACAGCTGAGGAATGCCGAATGGCTGAGAAACACCTAAAGAAATGTTCAACATCTTTAGTCATAAGGGAAATGCAAATCAAAACAAC
>NC_046172.1:50852574-50936674 GCF_011064425.1 Rattus rattus
GTATTCTGGAATTCCCCACATAGACCAGGATAGGCTTGAACTCACATAGATTAACCTGTGTCTGGCTCCCAAGTGTTATGATTAAAGGCATGTATCACCATGTTAAGCTAAGTAAATCTTTTTAAAGAAAATTATTTTCTAACCTCTACATACTTGAAAAGGTATATACATGCATTCATGCACATGCATACACACATGAAATTTTATGAAATGGAATATAACATTGAGTAAGGTATTATTTTATTATACACACACAAAAAGTAATACTGTCCATGCAATCCAACAGTAAGCAGCTACTAAATATAATGGGCAACGGATCAACTTACAGTCAAAAAAGAATAAGTATTTGGTATGTATGTGTGTGTGGGCATATTTATGTATGTGTGTATGTAAAACAGTATATGTTTAATAGGTACAATATTCAATACACATATATGTCTCTTTGTATCATAGTCAGTCTATTGATATAGCCCATGTAGGATGGACTGTTTTAGCATCAAATAATATGGGTTTGTACTTCCCCTGGAAAACATGCCATCATGATTTGAGACTATCATTAACCTAAAAGAGTAATTGTCATCACAGAAGTAGTCACTAAATCTATGCAGAGAATAAGAAAATTGACATTCAAGGTTTTGCTAACTAAGAAGAGAAAGGAAATGGTCCACAAAGTTGCCCATACTTCCTAAGTCATTGTTTCGTAAGATGCAACAGGCCTGAGACCACTCTTACAGTTAGCTGCTCCCTTCCACCACTGCATATCTTGGGGAAAGTTAGACCTTTACTAATGCAGTGCTAATGAGACCCACAGGGATAGTGGGAATGAAGATAACTTGTCTGTTTCCAAGGAGAAGTACAGTACAATCCACCATGGTAGATATGGTCTAGTTTGCTGTCTGTTGTTATGATAATCTATATAACCAAAAGCAACTTGTGAAAGAAGGGGTTTAATACAGGTTTCACTTCGAGGTAACGGTCGATCATTGAGGAAAACCAGGGCAGGAGCTCACATCAGGAACCCAGAGGCAGGAAAAGAACAGGAGATCGCAAAGGAATACTACTTCCTGGCTGGCTCCACTGGCTCATGCTCAGCCAGCATTTTTATACACCCCAGGACCATCTGCCTAGGGATAGTGCCATGCGTGCTGGGCTTGGCCTTTCATCAAGAATTATCAAAAAAAAGAGAAAAAGACAATCCCTCACAGACATGATCATAGGCCAATCTAATCTGGGCAATCCCCCAATTAAGATTTCTTCAGATAACTGTTTACCGTGTCAAATTGACAGCTGAAGCTAATTAGGACACCTACCAATGTAAGTCCCATGATTGCTGACATCTAGTACCAATCACCACCTCTTGTCATTGCCAAGTCACTGCCCATCCCATCACCATCAAAACTATACAACATGTGTAATTGAAGGAGGAGTAAGTTAATCTTCATTCGATGCATTTCAATTTTAAATAACCATGTATCCAGCATCCACTACACCTTTATTTCCTTTGACTAGAAAGATCTTAAAAGTGAAAAGGAAAAGCACTCCAAGAAAAAAATACAGTTACCATTTCGTTCACATAAAGAAGGCATCTGAAAATATATCTGCTGAAGCAAGTCTCAGTCGGTGCAGAGAGAATACGTACATGTATTGGAAACTCAAAAGTGTTTCCAAGGAGTGCATTTTGGCTCAGATTTATGAAACTCCACATGGAGTTCCCCACAGGGAATAGCAGGGGAAAACACTTCACTGTCTGTTTTGACGAGATAGGAGAAAGGATGGGAGAGAGTGATCACTTTTATGATCTACCATTGTGTGCAATATGTGACTGTGCAATTCTGAACCATGGCATTTCAAATTTGCTAGTCCCTAGGTCACCCACATCCACAGATAGAGGAAAAAGGAGAAGTTAGCAGCAGCAGTCTCAAATCAATAGCTGGACACTCAGAGGTAATAGGAATAGAAAACATGTGTGCTGCAGGTGTCTGACAACCAGAACATCCTGCTGAAGATGATGACAAATCATTCTGACAAATTATAAGTCAGATATAAAAGTTTCCTTCCAGTCTACTTAATTTCCTTCGATTTCTGTTAGGATATTAAAGCCCTGCTGTATTATAAAAAATATGGATTCCCTTAAAACCAGTCATCAGTCTAAATACTAAACCGTATAGTCCCTCTAATTGTTTTCCATATGAATTGATTGATTTTTGTTTCTTGAGACAGGGCCTTGTGTAGCCCCAGCTGGCCTCTAGCTAGTTGTAGCTGAGGCTGGCCTTGATTTCCTGTTCCTACTGCCTCCCTCTCCAATGTGGTGGGATAACAGGTGTGTACTACTTCTCTAAGCTGTAATAAAAAGAGTATGAGTGGCTTTGGGGTATCTTTATTTCCAGTCACTCACAAATGTGTTTATCATAGATCTCTTCCAAAAAAAAAAGGAAAACTCAAATTCTAATGTTAATGTCTAGTAGGTAAGAAGGTGAGTACTTCCTCTATATAAAGTGTTTTGGGACTAGGCTAGTGTGATTAAGTTAAATGTGAATAGTAATCCTGGCCCATATTCTACTTCTGTCGGTTATTTCTGCAGAAGGCAGGTGGTTTATTACAACTTGTAGAGGATTCCTGGAAAGCTAACTATTTCTCTGGGAATTTTAACTCAGAGATAAAAATTTTGGACAAAAATTTCCTATTTATTCAACATGTACTGCCAGGTAAATTGGAAGCTTCATAGCTGGCTGAACATGGAAGTCAAACAGCTGTTACACTTGTTTCTGTCTCCAAGCTGGTTCAATGCCAGTCCAATCTGTCAAGGTCTAGAAACAATGAGGTTTTCCCAGACAACCAGATCCAGGCCAGATAGATACAAATTTACATCTGCTAGTGCTTGCATTCCGTCAGCCATCTCCCAAAGATACACCTGATTGCGTTTCCAGCAACTGCATAATTATGGTGATTCCAGAAGCCTTATTGACTGAAACTGCTAAACTGCTAATCCCAAGATGATTCACTAGGTCCCAAAGAGGTAAAAATGTGTGTGACTCACTTTCCCTTATACCCAATGTAGCAGAAAGACCAGTACAAATATTTAACGGCTCAATTATAGTAAAATCCTGGGTTATCTTTGCCAGTCACATGACAGCTTTGTACATGCAGCAGCAGCAGCATGCTTTTACATCCTTTCCTATTAAGTGAAATGTTGAAACACTACTGGCTGGTTCTGAAATACTGCTTATGAACACATTCCGCCATGGACTTGGATCTTACAGGTTCTACATTTAGAGCAGACCATAATCTATACTCATATACCCTACCATCATGAAAAGAAAGTCCCTCTTTACCAGCATAATTTTGTGACAAGAAATGATGCTCACTAAAAAAAGCAATTTCTAATATCTTGGTCAACTGATCACTCCACAATAAGAAATGCAGCTTCTTTGCAGCCCCTTATGCAGTGTTGTGTTTTGTTGTTTTGTTTTTATAGGGAAGATGCTTTGTTGAAATGCTGAGGTACTGGTTGTCAACATAGAAACTACCTGAGAATACAATTGAAAATATCTGTTAAATGACTGAAACAACATACTGCCCTACTGCAATAAAGACAGTTTTTCACATAGGCACACCACAAAACCTTGAGCTTTGAAGGAGCTCTGTCAGTTGTCAACAGCCAGGCCTAAAACCTAACACACACCCAGTTTTTGTTATCTGATTCTAAGTAGTAGCTTTAAGAATCATATATTTCATTTGTGCCAAGTATTTTAAAAATTCTTTTCATTGATATGACCTCAAATTTGTATATTGGAATGTCCTTGCATAGGATAAACAACCTAGGACTACTCTTGGTTCCCTGGTAGCTTAGAGACAATACAGAAGATAATATTGTAAAAATCTTTCTCATGGGGAAGTTCCTGTACTGCTATCACCAAGGTGAATACCACACTAGAGGCAAAGTTATAGGCCAGCAGGCAGACCCAGCTTCCATGCTAGAAGCCTCCACACAACCTGCATCTATCTCTACATGATCTCTACTTGATCATCAGTTGAAGGCAGATACCATGACTACACAGACCAATTGTCCCTCAGTTTGATTTCTTCTTATGCTTTTCTGCTTGTTCCCAGACCATGATAGTATCTACTTACAAGTTGTCTCAGTTGCTTCCTTCTGCTGGACCAGTCATTTCCACAGATGCTTTTACACTGCCACAGCAAAAGCAAACAGCAACAGCACAACACTAGGAGGAAAAAAAAAAGAGAGACCTGAGCGTCAACCAATTTCTTAAGTACAGAAAATTTCTTAGTTTTATAGTGATGCCATACAAATATTACAGATAGAGTGACTTAAACACCAAAATTCTACAGTCTCAGCATTTTGCAGACTAAATAAAATAGATTGTAGACATACAGTCATGTAGACATTTAATTTTAAAAAGTGCCCACAAGGCAGCATGAAGAGGTAGGACTGGTACCTTCATTGAAATGTCATACCTCTGTCCCTGTTTCCTTGGTGTGGGAAGGTGCTCTTAAGGCTGCCAGAAGAGAACTGTGGACATCAACCCAGTTACAGACCCTTTGACCCGCAATCTGCCTTGCATGCAATATGTACAGGGGCAATGGTGGCACAGAACTTGTGGGAGTAGCCAACCAATGTTCAATCTGACGTATGGCCCACTAGATGATGTGGAACCCATACGCAACACTTCTTGGGAGACCAAGAACAAGAGACTAGATAGCCCAGCGACCTAGTGTAAAACCCAATACTACTGGTCTTTTTTTAAAGCACTGATAAAATTAGTCCTTATAATATTCTGCTATATTCATAGATCAGTGCTTTATTTAGTCAATCAGCCATCATCAGAAAAGCTTCCTCCACAGCAGATGGGAACAAATACAGATACCCACAGCCAGACATTGCACCACCACACACACACACACACACACACACACACACACACACACACACACGAAAGAGAGAGAGAGAGAGAGAGAGAGAGAGAGAGAGAGAGAGAGAGAGAGAGAGAGAGAGAGAGAGAGAGAGACCTGGAAACACACAGCACTAAATATGAGGTCTCCATCAGATCCCTGGCCTTAGGAGGAGGCAGGAAGGCTATAAAAGCCAGAGAGAACAACTAGAAGAACAAGGCAGCAACTAAGCAAGGTACATAGGAGCTCACAGAGATAGAAGCAGCAAACATAGACCCTACGTGGGTCTGCAGGAGGTCCTCTACATATATGTTATAGCTTTCAACTTTGTGTTTTTATAGATTCCTGACTGTGAGAACAAGTGAGTCTTTGACTTTTGTGCCTGATCTTGGAACTCTTTTTCTCCCATGGGTTGCCATGTCCAACTTCAATACGATAGACTTTGCTTCATCCTATTTTATTTTGACATGTTTTGTTGTTATCCTTTAGAAGTTTGTTCTTTTCTAATGAAAGATAGAAAGATAGTGGATCTGAAGATTTGGAGTAGAGAGGAACTGAGAGGGTAGAGGTAGTGGAAGCTATAATCAGGATATATTGCATGATAAAAGAATCTATTTTTTAAAAAAATTGTTTATTTATGTATTTTATGTACATAAATGCTCTGTTTTCATGCACGTCAGAATTGGGAAACAGATCCCTTTTAGAGATGGTTGTGAGCCACCATGTGGTTGCTGGGGTTTGAACTCAGGACCTCTGGAAGAGCAGTCAATGCTCTTAACTGCTGAGCCATCTCTCCAGCCCCTAACATTTCTTTTTCCTTTCTTCATCTTTATTAACTTGAGTATTTCTTATTTACATTTCGAGTGTTATTCCCCTTCCTGGTTTCTGGGCCAACATCCCCCTAACCCCTGCCCCTCCCCTTCTCGATGGGTGTTCCCCTTCCCATCCTCCCCCATTACCTCCCTCCCCCCAAGAATCCTGTTCACTGGGGGTCAGCCTTGGCAAGACCAAGGGCTTCCCCTTCCACTGGTGCCTTTACTAGGCTATTCATTGCTACCTATGCAGTTGGAGCCCAGGGTCAGTCCATGTATAGTCTTTAGGTAGTGGCTTGGTCCTGGAAGCTCTGGTTGCTTAACATTGTTGTTCATATGGGGTCTGAGCCCCTTCAAGCTCTTTCAGCCCTTTCTAAGATTCCTTCAATGGGGGTCCTATTCTCAGTTCAGTGGTTTGCTGCTGGCATTCGCCTCTGTATTTGCTGTGTTCTGGCTGTGACTCTCAGGAGAGATCTACATCCGAAAAGAACCTATTTTAAATGAAAGGGAGAAAGGGGGAAATTGCATGCTAGTATCCCTGATAGAAGAAAACCTCAACAAAATGCGTACAAACAACAAAAAGAAGGTAGTCATTTCAAGAGAAGAATAAAGGCATTTTAAATAGGTTCTGTTTATAAAACATATTCATTTAACAACCAACAAACTGTTACCTTTCAATTTTTAAAGTTTAGGCAAGTTTAGTCCATATCCCATGACCCACATGCTTCTGAGGATAGCCATGAATGCGACCAACAAATACAAAACCATAAATTTGCTAAAAACATTGAGACCTGTGGGTTTTGTTTTTTTTTTTTGTAACTCAGTTGCATGGTTGTTGAGTATGAAGTTTAGAGACAAAAATGTCATGCCATGTTGTTGAAATGTTAGATACAAATGGTGAATAGAATTATTACATTTTATAAATAAATGTCAAAATACATAAATAGTTTTCTAAGTAATTCTGTAAAATCTTGTCTTCCAAAGCCATTATGAACACAGTTTCTCGGGTATAAGAGTTAGAAGCTGAGGGCTAGATGGCAGTCAATATATCTTTCCTTTCTGATACACCCCTCCTATCCTCATAAAAATTATATTACTTGGACTTAAAGTTCTGGAACTTAAAGTTTCCATTCTTAAATTAATGGCAACTATTTGAGATTTGGTTGTTCTTTTTTCTCCACATCTATTACCCAAACTTCTGCCCTCTTCGGAGTCAAATAGTCTTAGTTTGGATCCCTACTCTTACACAAAAATCTCAACTCTGGGTAAGTCCATTTTCTCTTTGAACCCAAATTGCTATCACTATTGATTGACACCTTCATGCCCACCATAAATGTTGGACTTAACTAGATAGCCTTGGCGTACAACGGGCAGTTAGAAATTATTGAACGCATAATTTATGTAGTCATGTAAGTCTAATTTGAACTCTCAATAGTTGTATGTGTGGTGAGTATATTTTTAACACAACCTGAGTTCACTTCATCATCTAAAAGTGTAGGTAATAACAGTGCTTCTAATAAAGTATGTGGAGAATAAGATGAAATGCTTAAATAAAACATCATAGACAAGAAATATACTTGTGGCTCTGGAATATAAACACTAACTGGCTTTCAATGTCTATACATCTCTTCAATCAGTGGTTAGGCTATTATATAACTATAGGAACTGTGCTTTTAAATTTTTTATCTTTGTTACATGCCTAGACCTTTGCTGCTCAAAGTTGGTCAGATTACCAATAGCTCCAGTAATTGCTGGGAAATTTATCCCTCCTGTCTCCATCCCATACTTAATGCTTCAGAGTCTATATTTTTAAGGATTTTGCAAAGGTTATTTCGAAGAAGACATTGTGAGAGTTCATCTTTTGCACTGCTTAGCAACTGTCTGCTTCTTATCATGAAATATGTTCTCATGTGAAATAAATATTTTTTGCCCAGGAGTGATGATGAGACCACTATCTTTATCATCCATACAAGAATACTGTATACCAGAATCTAGACTTTGTCTCTATCGCTGGTTACTAAGAAGCACAATGAAGTTGAGAGTACCAGTATTTTTTTAAAGCATCCCCAAGGTCCTTGAAGAAGCATTACCAGGACTGGGGCTTCCAGCCACCTTCTCCAATTCTACACATGAATCTGGTTTTCAGTCTTCTTATGTCAGAGCGAAGTTCATGTTCTCAGCCATTCGGCCCCTATTTACTACTTACTTCTGCTTTCCAGATTATTTCAGGCTTTTGTTTATCTTGAATTCAAGATTTTGACAATTATACCTCCCAACCTGATACAATTTTTGAACATAAATCAAGTTCATGCCTTCAAAATACTCCAAGTGTAATGTTTTCATAAATTTTGAGAACAAGTCCATCGTCTCAGCTAAACAACACATACATAGTTCTAAAACTAATAAGATATTGAAGAAAAATTTTGTTTTTTATCCTGAAAATGCCTTTAATGTATTTTCCAGTATTATTAATGTTTGCATTATTAGTATAAGAATAAACACTGCCTGTGTTTCCCCAAGACAATCCTATATAATCCAAATAAATTAAGTATCTATTAAGACCAAACACACTTCCACTTATATAATGTATTTTTGACTACATATCTCATAATGATTTTCAGAGCATATGCATATGAAAATGTGGTTTGTTGAAAGGTTAGCTATAAAAGTTTAATTCAAAAGAACTCGTATTCAAATGAACTTTCTAATAAAGATTTATTTTTATGTATACTTATCAGAGCACAAATTACATTATTTTCCATACTCTTTCCATTCCTGCCATGTGTAGTTATTGGATAAATGGCAAGACAGTAGATGAGAGTATTTATATTTAGTTTAATGAAGTTGAATAAACACATAGAGCTAGTAATGTTTCTCTGGCAACAAAATTTCATTGTGAAAGGTCACCCAAAAGCCAATGACAAATTCAAGTACATTCTACCTCAATGGCATGGAAATATAATGCTTGTGGAAGTGTTAAGATGATTGTATGCATTTCTTTATCTGTGTTTATGTATCTGCATTATAACACTGACCTTCTGTGTAGAGTTAGAGGAGAAAAAGATAGTGAAAAAAGTATTGCATGTTCTATATTCCAGTATAAAATAGCACATATTATCATGCCAATGTCACACTAACAGGTTTTAAAAAGGAAACGAGTGAATGACCAAAGTATATGTCTTTTTCTCACTTATACAGATGAATAAGGAGAACAGAGACAAATAATGAGTTTGGAGGAAAAGCCTATTACCCTACCCTCTGTGATCGCAGCATTGGTGAAGTGCGGTGATGAGGAGTTTGAGAGTGGGAGAGACTGGGAATAGACAAGAGATGCTTCCATTTTCGAAGTGTTACTGCATCTGGGGAGTAAATATGCACACCTGTAAGCTCCGTGTGATCTCTTACTTGTTAAACTACACAATTTGGGGAAGCCGACTTTTGCAAAGTAAAGTGTTCAGAATCAATGTGTTAAAAAGAAAAGCAAATTTCAGCATTCTGAACCTTATTATGTGCTTAAAGAAGTCTTACTCAAGATGTTCATGAAGATTTTCTTTTAACACATTTATAGTGGTCTTGTAAGAAGAAGGTGTTTATTTTACTTTTCAGTCTGACACTTCATACTAGCAACTGACTCTAATCTTTGTAGGGAAGTACACTTCCTGTTTTGTTTGTTTATCTGGTTTGGTTTGAGAGACAAGCTTGCTCTGTATCCCAGGTTATGGTAGGAATCACTATGTAGCTCAGACTGGTCTCCAATTCAGTGATCCTCCTGCCTCAGACTTCCAAGTGCTAGAATTATGGATGTGAGCCACCTCACCTGATTGGAGGTTTTTCATTTTGTTTACTTTCTTTTGCTCCCTCTCTGAACCCCATTATACCATCCTTATATATTTTACCTCTATCTCTACACACTGGGTTTGCACTTTGTTCCTGATCTTCTAAGTCCTCCAAACATTCAAAGTATTTTAATAACTAATACTTCCTATAATTCTTTCCCCCATTCTACCTATGAATTAATTGTAAAATGGTTATAAACTCAAAATTCTATTGAAAACAAACCATTTAATTAACATTTCTACCAATTATATTTAACTCAAAAATATACTGAGATTATGCTGTACAACAAGCATTTGTTTTATAAAGCTCAATAACCTTCATGACCTTGAAATGGATTATGATTTATGCCTTTATCTAGTGAATTTAAAAGACAATTAATCCAGATAGAAAAAAAATGTGTGGAGTTCAAAACTTTCAAATAAGCAAATATAAACTACTAGCTATTCTTATGGTACTGTCACTAATACCTAAGAGAAACAATTTAAAGAGATGGACTCATCTCAGTTTCAGGGACCCCATTGATGATTGTTTGGTCCTGTTTGCTTGGCAGATCATCATGGCAGCCAGATTATGTGGCAGAAGAAAGCTGTTTAGTGTGTAGCTAACCAGACAGCAGAGAAAAAAAAAGAATGCCTATGTTCAGAGCTTACTTTCTCCTTTATACCTTTTTACTCTATATTGTATCTAGCCCATGACATGGTGCTTTGTGTTAAGGCCTGTGCTTTGTGTTAAGGCCTGTCCCCCTAGCATAGCTGTTGCCATTTGTATCCATGCCAGCCAGCTATTTCATATTGTTACTATAATATATCTGCCAGCCATTGACACAGAAAAATAACTTGTTTCAGAACAGGGTCATGCTGACCACATACCCTGATATGTTCTGTATGTTCTGAGGCTTGTTAATCTTAAGAAATTCCACAAAACATTACATAGGACCCATCAAATTAAAGGTCCATATGAACTATTAGGCCTAAAATGGCTTGAGTCAGGGCCAATAACCAGGTAGCACTTCCAGCATCTACATATGAACTCATTGTGGGTTTTGCAGTTTTAGCCTATATAAACTAACCCTGAGAAATGTCTAGTGCACAGCTCTCAGCTCTTCAACCTGACCTGTTCCCTGATCAATCTGTCTTGGGGTGTGCATTCAATAAACCATCTGTTTAATTGAGATAGGTGTTAATGTGGTTTGTGGGGTTACTCCTGAACCCCAACAACTACCACATAAATGACGGAATTTTCCCTCTAAGTTGATATTCCAGAAATATTTGAACAAACATACTAGGATTCTACACAGTTCTCTGTTTGGTTGGTATTTTTGGTTGATCAGTTTTGTTATTTTTTACTGGGTTATATGTTTACATTTCAAATATCATTCACTTTCCTGCTTCCCCTCTCTCCCATTCCCTTCCCCTGCTTCCATGAGGATGTTCCCCTTCCCACTCACCCACTCCCACCTCACTGCCTTGGCATTCCCCTACACTGGGGGAAATGAGCCTTCACAGGACCAAGGGCTTCTCCTCCCATTGATGCCAGATAATGTTATCCTCTATTACATATGCGGCTGGAGTCATGGGTCCTTCCATGTGTACTCTTTGGTTAGTGGTTTAGTTCCTGGGAGCTCTGGGTAGTCTGGTTAGTTGATATTGTTGTTCTTCCTATTTAGCTGCAATCCCTTTCAGCTCCTTCAGTCCTTTCTCTAACTCCTCCATTGGGGTCCCCATGCTCATTCCGATGGTTAACTGTTATTTTGTTCTTTTATTATTTTTAATACATGGTTTCTCTGCATAACCATTGTTGTCTTTGAACTCACTCTATCGGCCAAATTGTCCTTGAACTCAAAGATCTACCCACCTCTGCCTCCCAAGTGATGAGATTAAAGGTTTGTGTTACTACTGCCCAACTAAAAGAAGGATTTTTTTTATATTTGTTTTTTGGTTTTTAGAGACAGGGTTTCTCTGTATGACAGCCTTAGCTGTTCTGGAACTTGCTTTGCAGACCAGGTTGGCCTGGAACTCACAAAACCCCACCTGCCTCTGGTAGAATTAAAGATGTGTGCTATTATACCCAGCTCTAGGCAGTTAAACCAATTAAATGTAAACAATATGTAAGTAAAAAGTAAATTACAAACTTAAAGCAACTAATCAATTCATATTATAAAACTAAGAGTTAAATAATATTCCTGTATTACATGTCTTATTAGATTCTGAGAAAGTAATAACTGTGTGTTATATTATCTTCCTTTATCAGATAGGACCTGGTAGTTATATAGTAAGGACCTGACAATTATAAATTGAGAAATCCAAAAGGATAATAATTTTCTTTTCCTTGAGGAGAGGTCTCATGTAGCTCAGCTGACTTCAAACTATGTAACAGAAAATGCCCTTGAACTTGCCTTCTCTTCCTGAATGCTGGTATTAAAGGTCTTTTTTGTTTTACCATACCTAGTTTATGCAGTGCTAGCAATCAAATCCAGGACTTCATGGTAGGCAGGCACTGAACCATCTAAACCATAACCTCAGGAGACTGCCCCACTTGGGGATCCATCCTATATACAGCCACCAAACCCAGACACTACTGAGGATAACAAGAAGTGCTTGGTGACAGGAGCTTGTTATGGATGTCTCCTGAGAGGCTCTGCAAGAGCCTGACAAATACAGAGGTGGGTGCTCACAGCAAACCATTGGACTGATCAATGGGACCCAAGTGGAAGAGTTAGAGGAAGAGTGTCTGAGTTGGTAAAAATAACTGGTTTTCATGTTATTCAGTGTAGTTTAAGCATATCATAGAATCAATTTATAGAATTATGTATCTCCCTTTTCAATGTTTATATTATTGATTACCTTCACTTAGTATTCATTTTTAAAAATTTGAAACTAATAAGTTAGTAAAAAGGTGCTGGATGATAATGAGAAAAAATATGGTTTATGTCTAAAGGATGGAGAAATAAAATAGATCTTCCTTTCAAGAGAAACTATATCTTATCCAATCCAGAGTGAGAATTGACTTAATGTAAGTAAATGTCACTTTTCTTTGCTCAGAGAAAGGGATGTGGTGAGAGCTGTACCCAAGCTTTATGAATATATGGCTTAAGCTGAGCCCAGAGTGTTTCTATCTATCCTTAGGCCTTGGCCTGGAAGCTTCTAGCCTCCATATAATCTAACCTGCAAGCCCAGACTTTACAATCTTCGACTTCCAGCCTCTGTCTGCTAACCTAGGCCTGGAATGTTTCAGCCTCCGAGACTTATTGCTGAATAAACTCACCCTTTCTAGCTCTCTCTGAACTTTGGCTGGGTGGTTCAACCCAGCTGTTATGGCTCAAACTCCTCTTCAAGCTGACTGATTCAAATTAGCTTCTTTTAGCAATCTAATTGCTCTGCTTGGAAAAACTGCCTCTGAACTACATGAACACAATGCACAGACTCCACTGACGGCACAAACTGCATGAACTCAACTGAACTCAACTGCATTCAACTGACTGCACAGAACTCAACCAAACTCAATAACAGCCAACTGACTGCACAGAACTCACCTAAAGTCAACTGTATTCAACTGAACTGCACAGAACTCATCTGAACTCAACTCTCCCTCTCTCCCCGCACTACTCCTAAGTATCCTCTTTTTCATGTCTATTCTCATTACTCATTCTGTCAAAACTTCCTCGGACTCCGCACATTATCTGTCCTCAATTAAATGCCATTGTTGGGGGCAAACGGTATATACTAAAGGCATGTCTGCCTTCCACCCAGACCACATAGACCTAGTCTTTGGATGTGATCACTTGCCAGAGTAGCCATGTGGCTGGATTAAAATTCCTCTACAACTGGATACTTTTTATAGTATTTCTGATCTAAACCTATCATCGACAAGACTTGTAGTTTGTAATAAATGTTGTGAATGAATCACCAGCAGGATACTACTCTGACATAGAGTTCTAATACATATGACCCTAACATTAGAGCAGAAATCTCCTTTCAAAATAGAATAAAGGGAGAACAGGGTGACAGAAGAGAAACCCTCCCCTTCCTCCAGAATCTTCCCTTAGATTGATCCAGAAAAACTTCTATTTGGCATTTATCAGAGGCACTGAATTTTTAAAAACCTAATAATTTAAAACCTTCCAGTTTCAATTTCTTAGCTCTCTTTATTGCCAATGCCCACTAGTTTGAAAGGATTAAATCCAAAGTCCATCTCCTCTCGGCTTTGTCACTAGCTGTAGAAGGAAATACCACAAGCAGAGACACTATTTCTCACAAATGGTTCTCTAAATCAGTGATGACCTACATCTGCCACCAGACATGTTCTCTGTAAATAATGTTTTATCTGAACACAGGAGTATACTGTTTATGGCTGCTCTCAGACCACAATGACACAATGACAGAATTGAGTGATTGAGACAGAAACCATATGGACCACAAAGCTGGAAATATTTACCATCAGGCTCTTTACAGAAAATGTTTGTTGACCTTGCTATAGATAATAACAATCCCGTGCTGCTGCTATGTCTTTCACTAGGTCCACCATGTGAAAGCAAGACAGGTACACCTTTGTGAGAGACAATGTAACAGTCAACGAGCACATGACATGCAGAAAGTATGTTTATCGTTGTATGTCAGAGAGATGAAGATTAAAATCACAATAACATCTGCTAGCACTGCCTGTAGTTTTAGTATTTTAGAGGCCAAAGCAAATGGAGAATGAGTTTGAGACCATCCTCTGACGGATAGTTTCTACTTACTAAGATCCTGTCTCACAAACAGAAATGCATCTCTATACCAGAGAACGAAATGACAACCAGCCATGGGGTAGGCATCTGTAATCACAGATTCAGGAGGCTGACAGGTAGGGGGGCTACAATTCCCAGGCCAGTCACAGCTACAAAATAACATCCTGTTGCAAAAAAAAAATTAAAAAGTAAAAAAAATACCAAATGTAGCTCACAGAGATCCTTAGGCTTCATATTGAGGCCTAGAAAGAAACAGGCCTTGAGTGGGGTTTAGAATAGTTATCACACTAAAGAAAGACAATGACTTCTCACATTTCCTCATACCATCACATTTCCACGATTCTTCAAATTCTCCAAATTTTTCATAGTATTTTCTACATAGTACCAGACAATAGGTGTTCCCCAACTTTGGGTGGTTCAACAATGCTCAAAGTACCACATAAAGTGAAGAATAATTACCAAAGCTAATTTTGGCCTGGGTATTGTTAACAACAAATGGACCCTGGGAAACAAACAAAGGGGAAATGTACAAAATAGCCTTTGATACTCCACTAAGCCAGTACATAAAGAGGGCTGAAAGAGTATAATCAGTGCATTTTCAGAGTGTAAAATTATTATTCAGATGAGGGACACAATTCCAATCTGCCTCCTGTTTTTCTCTCTCCTCACATAAATGAGCTCACCCTAGGATCTCACCAGGTTGTGCAGCTTTTAGAATTCTGCCTTTGCTTGCAATTGATAAGATTTTTTCCCCCAGTTTAAAAGATTAAAATGAAGATTTCATTCTTCATGTTTTTTCAAACAACATGAGCTCAGCAAACAGATTTAGTTTTAAAAGTTACTTATCAACACTGACAGTGTTCTCTTAGGAACAGCTGTTTCCTTGTAGGATACAGTGTTAACCTACCCCAGCACTTAGCAACAATTCTCCTTGGAAAGAATATTGCACATTTAGCGCCCGCTCTTAATTACCAAAGACATTTGCATGAGAGGACCATTTTTATTGCCATTTCACCTTCTTTGTTTTTGTTTTTGTTTTTCTCCTAGTTTTACATTTAAGACCTGAAAGGTGTCGTTCTATAATGAGTTACCTTGTAAGCGAGAACCATATCCTCATTCCAGGCCTGGCTCTAACAGCCTGTTTTATTAAATTTTGGAATTGCTTTCTTTCTTTTATGGCAATGACTGTCAAAGCCAGTTCTTCTGCAGTCCTAATTGTGAGCTACAAGGTCATTTGAGCCTTGGCTCTGACAAGAGAAAACGAATTTCTAAAGAAAGGAAGCACTCCTCATTCTTTTAATGTTTGATATACTAAGGAGAATTTGCATAATCTGTGGTTTGCCATTTTTAAAATTGGCATTAGTCTTAAGGGTGCTGCGCACATAAGCATATTCATCATCATGTAAGTAGAGATAGGTTTGTGTGGGAGTGCTAGGAAAACCAAATAGGAGAAAATATTGATGCAATAAACACTAAAATTCTCTTGTGTTCTTCCACAGTAATTGTTTATGTTACAGTAAGGTGTCTGTGAACTATTTGCCTCCTACATATGTCTTGAAATAAATCGCTACTGATATTCTGAAGTTCACTATTTAACTGAGCTAAGTTAATATTCCCAAATGATTATTTCAAAGCTTTACAAAGGTTATCATTTCTTATATTAATGCATAGTATGTGCATACAAGAATATTAATGTACATGTACTGCTTTTAACCTTTAGGTTTATTGCGCTAGCTTTTAGTAAATGATTTTTTTCCTAAGGAGAATGTAACAAATTATGGAAATTGAGACAACCATGATGAAATTTTAGTTAGTAAAATATCAAATGTAATTATGTGTTCCTAAAGAGGAAATTGGCTGTTTTTTAGGGATACACTTTATCAGAGAATATGAATAAAAAAAAAAAGGCCTGGATTTAAAAAAAAAAGTGAAGAATCTTGTGGTGCCATTTATATAGTATACAGTCAATACTATATACAATATTTCTGAAGACACATTATTAGCAAGTGGCTAATATAGTAGAATAATATGCTTTTTCATATAAAACCTACTGATGTTTTTATTATCAACCAAATTAAATCAAAATACTTTTCAGAGTTAAAAAGGAATGGCTGAAGGAATGACTTAGTGGGTGATTTTTGTGAAAGCAAGAACACCTGAGTTCAAATCTACAGCACCCATGTTAAAACAGGCATGGGCCCAAGTGCATTTAAATCCACTGTCCAGGGACAGAGACAGATGAATCTAGGAGCTCACTGACCATCCAGCCTAGTGAAAATAGTTAGCTTTAAAGTACAGTAAGAGACCTTGTTTCAAGGGAGGAAAAGAAATCAATTCATTGCATACTAACAGTACACAGTTTCACATGGTTTCCCATCACTTCTCATGTGTGTGTATCCTTTAAAACTTACAAAATGAATATTCATTTACCATAGACAGTCTACTGCATTACTCTACATATGACCTGCCAACAAAAAATTATGTCTCACTTAAGATGTACATCTATCTCAGATGGAAAATAAGTTTCTGCTCACTGGTTACCCATTGACTAGGCCTAGTGTAACACACCTGTGATCCCATCACTCAGAAGGCTGAAGCAGGAGGATCAAAGTGTTCAAAACGGTCAACCTGTGTTACATAGTGAGGCCCATCTCATAAAACAAAGAAAATCATTTAACCAAATAGTTTCATGACAATCTTAACAGTGGGAAGGGAACACAAATACTATATTGACTACTGGAATTGATTACAAGTTAAAAATATTTGAAAACTATTAAAGAGGGCAGAATTTGAGCATGATTCTGAATAATAAAACAGGAGTTTATAGATTTCTTAAGTTAGGAAAGAGGAAACATTGGCATTATATAGTTAGTCATCACTGTCATTGATGAAAAAATATCAGGAACAAAAAGGGATTCATGCTGACTGCAAATGGGGATTCCTGGAGATGTCATTGGAAATGAAAGATGGGACCAAAAGATTGATATCTTTGAAAAATATATGGAAGTGTTTGGAGTTTCTTATACAAGTTTCTCAAGAGTGATATAATGATAATACCTTAATTAAATGATTCAGATGAAATTACATTCGTTAGGGTTTCACAGCAGAATACCTTGGCAGGTCCTGGCCAGGTATGCCCTGAAGATCAACACCCACAACAGATCTCATGAAGAGATTTAATGGAGTGGGCGAAAGACCACTTAGGAGTGGGGACTTGGAAGGGTCAGAAGGAGAGACAGACATAGGTATAGGGAACAGAAACTGAGACAGAGGCAGAGAGAATGAGAACTAGAGAGACAAAGCAAGAAAGAAAGAGATGGGGAGGGAAGAAAGGAGGGAGGGAGGGAGGGAGGGAAGGACAGAGAGAGAGAGGGCTTACCGTGGTTGGGGACTTTTAAAGGAATTCATGTCCAGTCATTGATATGGTGACATGGCTGCAGTCCCTGAGCACTGACTGCAGACTTAGGGAGTTCTCGATTTCTAACACTTAAAACATTCTGCAGCAATAAAACTGGTGCACTAATAGTTCTAAGATCCTCAAAAAACAATTCCTGGAAACATTCCCAAGCAAACTGGGAGATAAAATAATTTTGTTTTTATTTTGCTTCATTATGAACATAAAGTCATTGATCTTTCTAGTCTTCCTTGATCTGGTAGCCTATCTATTATAACTATCTGACTCCATAAACACCACAGAATACAAAAATCAACATTTCAAAAACCTTTAACTACTGTCCAGCTATCTTTTTATGCATCCATCTAAGAAAATCCTCCACTCTGCATGAAACAGGGTATTTTCTCTATGCTAGTACATTACTGTACAAGCTGGGTTCCTTTGAAGAATTTACACAATGTATAAAGGTTGACTCAAATAAAAATCACAATGGCAAGTCACTTTTGGCACAACACATGTTCTTATGAAAGCTTCTATACACTATCTTTATCCTCATATCTCTGATTCCCATTCCTTGGTTTCCATCAGAAAAATGGCCAAGCTTAATCATTCATACAATATACTCAGATTATTAACAAAATAAAAACATTTCAGCACCTACCACACTGGACACTGTGCTACAAGCCTTGTGAACAAAGGGAGGGGACATGTATTGATATGAGGAAGAGGCTATATTGGGGCATAAAGTGTTCTGTTTACTGAGGCAGGTTAGCTTCAGGTTCTCTATCCTCCTACTTCAGCCTCCCCAATACTGAGATTACAGGGTTAAACTACCTTAACCCTAACCTATGGTACCCGGCACAGGTTGACTTTTGGGGGTAATGATTAAAGCATAAAGAACATCATTACCATGTGAGTCATAGCTAGCCTGTTGGAAAATTTTGGCTGTTTGCTTTGTCCACCTTTTCATTAGCTGGCAAATCAGACACTAGTTCGATTCATGGCTTGGTGACACATACCTATAATCCAACTACTCAGATGCCTGAGGCAAAAAGATCCAAGTTTAATGGCAGTCTTGCCTACAAACCAAGACCCTATTTCAAAGGAAAATAATGATCACAACTTAGTTTTTGTGGGAATCATGTGCATTCTGGGGAGTATATACTAGACAACAACTTAGTTTCTGTTAGTTGACTTGCAATTTAATTTTAGTGTATTGTACTAAGGCCTAGTGTAGTAACCTTGTTAAAACAATGGCCTCCTATAATTTTTAACCAACATCAGAAAATTAAAAATATGCACTAGCTAAATTTTGCCTCTTGAATACAGTCTTCTCAAATATCTATAAATTTTTTATATTACTTTCTTCACAGAGACTAGGTCTACTGATATAAGTCTATGGACAGTTAAAAAGCACTTTCAGCAGATTTTTTTGTATTCACACTTTCATTTCAAACTCTTTGTTCTCAATTGAAAATAGAAATCGTAATACTGCAATGAAGAATAATGTTGAAATAATTGCTTTTAAAATAAGAGATAAAGATGATATAATGAAAAGTCCTGCCTAGCAAGCTGAGTTATCATTCAATAGATTGAAATGTTTTTCAATTCATGTATGAGAGCATGAATTTCATTACCAACACACAGTGAGGTAGTCAATATCTAATGTATAAAGTATACGTGGCCAAAAATTCAAATACTTGAAAAGTGAGGTTTATCTTTACCTTGTGTATAAGACTTATATTCACTGAAATATCTTCAAAGAAGATTCTAAAGGAAAAAATTAAACATTTTTAAATTCTAATTTCTATGAAATTAACTAGCTTACTTTAGGAAGTTTATTTTTAATCCCTTCTTTCCTATACTTCACAATAATGGTCTGGAATCTCTCTGGTACACATAGGGAACAAACATTCAGTTGGTTTTTGCAGTTATCCATTTTAGAATAGATTATTCTGAGTCCTCTTACAGAGAATTCCACTCTTAGTATCTGACTTTCTTGGGCTGCATTCAAAGAATTCTATTAGGTCAATTTAGCAAAGAATTACCGGACTTTCTTAATTCTTTGCTTTCATTGATCCCCCATTGACTATACATCCCCACCTTTTCTTGTAATCAGAATTGAAACCAGTTCTAAAGTAAGGCCTCTTTTCTCCTCATTGAACAATTTCTTATTGAGTCTTTCATGATTTTAACTACTGTTGCACTTCATATTTCACTTTAATGCGATAAAAGGCTAGTTAGTGTTTAAAGGTATATGTTAATAGAGTTATAAAATAGCAAAAATTAACAAGTGGGAATGCACTGAATTAAAAAGTAAAGAAAACAACAGATGGAAGAAATGGTGTATAGATGAAGAGAAAATCTTATCAGCTCTTCATTCAATGAAAGATTAATACCAAGATACATAAAGAACTAAAGAATCGAGCACCAACAGAATAAATGATCCAATCAATAAGCAAGAAGGCAAGCTTTGAGATAGAGGTACAAATAACTATTAAATACATGAAAAGTGTTCAATAGTCATAGGCATCCCAGAAATGAAAATATAACTGCATTGATATTCCATGTTATTCCAGACAGAATATAAATTGTGAAGAAAAACAAGTAAAAAATATATCAAACAATAAATTCTGGCAACGTTGCATCAGGGAATGAATCCTTAATTCATTGTTGATGGAAATGAAAATTGACCCGCCCACTATGGAAATCAGGGTGAATATTTCTCAATAAATTAACTGTAAAATTATAGATTTTATTATTATTACTTAGATGCTTTTTTGTCTTCTAATGAGACAGCTCTGGATGGGAGAAGTGGGGGAGGAAATAAAGCAGCTGAAGAAGGGAATCAATATATTATATGAAAAAAATATATTTTTGACAAAAATTAAAATTATGATATAATCTGCCTATAAATCGAAAAGAATCAAAGCCAGCCAATTATATAGATAACACATACTCATATTTTTCACAGTGATATTTACAATTAACAAGTTTTGAAGTCAGTCTAGGTGTTTGCTAACAGATGACTAGGTGCAAAAAATGTAAACACAATCAAGTTTTATTCATTTATAAAGAATTAAATTATATAATTTATAGTGAAATGGAAAGAAATGGAGATCATAACATGAATGGAAACAAGATAATTTCACAATGACTCATTGCAGGCTATCTTGAATATAAAGAATATATGGAGGAAATAATAAAATTAACGTAAATGAAGGATAACTTGGGAACAAAAATGGAGTGGTGCAAGAAAGAATGAATGACAATGGTCAAACTCCATTATGGTTTTTAAAAGTATGGATAAATTTGGTGTAGTTTAGTTGTAGAATGTGTACTCAATATATGTGAGACTCTGGGTTTAATTCTGAGCACAGAAAAGAAAAACAAAAGCTTTAATCATTTTCCTTGCAGTTTAAAATGGCAGTATGCTTGTTTGTCACAGTGCCAGATATTTAAATTTTTAATAGACTCATGTTATCCAGCCAGCTTTGGGGAAGTAATTTCAGATTCTACCACTGAGTCTCATCTGCTTGAATGGCAATTTTTAAATTTTAATTCAAGTCTCTTAAATGTGCATATTCATCCAGAAATATTTCCTTGATAGAGTATGCTAAGCAAATTCTTGGTAAGTACCAATGATGAATGACCAGAGATCTTTATCAATGACTGTTACTTGGGAAATAAACAGTGGAAAGTTTTGACTAACTGGTCAGAGGTACAGAATAGGTAAACCATGAATACATGATGAGCATAAGAAACCATGAAAGTGATTATATAGGTGAGTCTTCATTGGCATTGAATTCATAATAAAATGTGCTGTCAGAGGAAAAGGAAATATAAAAATCATATCTTTCTTGTGCAAACTTTATTTTTTTAAATGTAAGCATGCTCATTTAAATGTAATTTTTATATGGATTAAAAATCTAGGAAAGTGAACATGATTACATTTAATGGTGGTTTTATGCTAGTTTCTCGTCATTTCTTCCTCATTCACTGGACTTTTAAAAATGAGTCTCTCTTTTAACGATAAAAAAAATTTATTTTGAGAAATTTTTCATCAGCTGTTTGAAAATGCATGGAAAAATTACATAAGTTTTTCTCTGTCATGAAGACTCTAAATTTTATTTTCAAGTATAGATACGAACAACACAAAACTCCACTGAATTTTTCTTTACTGAAGAATCAGCAAAGAATAGTGGAATATACTAGCTACCTATTTTCTATAGGAAATCACCCTGACACTTAATGGACAGAAACAACAAACATCTATTATCTCACCATGCTGAGTGTCAGGAATCCAAAAAGCAATCCAGCTAGGTGGTTTGAATTTGGTCATTTACATTGTTGCAATAAAAGAGCCTGCCAGAGCTGTACCCATCTCAAGACTCAATTGGGAAAGAAGCTACTTCAGGTTTCATGTAAATTGGCAAGTCCTCAGCAGATCACCTTCTAAACTGACTCACAGAGGTCTTGCTCTGAGTTTACCTCACAATTTGAAAGCCAATTTCCCTAATGTTAGCAAGGCAAGAAAATGAGGGACAGTTCTCAGTCTCCAAAGTAGAAGTCCTACTGTATTGCAGTCACTAGAACTAAGGCAGCCATCTTTACTGCCAGGAGGTGGAGATTCTCTCTCTCTCTCTCTTTCTCTCTCTCTCTCTCTCTCTCTCTCTCTCTCTCTCTCTCTCTCTCTCTCTGTATGTATGTATGTATGTATGTATGTATGCATGCATAATGTTGAAGTTAGAGGCCAATCTCAAGCATGGGTCCTCACCTTTCACTTGGTTTGAGACAGGGTGTCCCTGTCTTCTACTGAATATGTGAGACTGAGGTGGGTTAAAAGTTTCTGAAGTTTTTGGTCTATACCACCCATATTCCTATAGAAGCACTGGGATTATAGGCATGCCCTATGGCTTCTATGTGGGTTCTGGAAATTCAAACTCAGGTCCTACCATTTGCAAATCAAATGTATTTACCCACTGAGCCTCATACCCAGAAGTGGGCTTTAAAGACCATTTTAGAGACTGCCTACCAACACTGACCAAAGCAAAGGGAAAAGAAACAAACACAAAAATCATATTAATTCAGAGTAGTTTAATGTGAAACATCCAAAACGAAAAACAGTCCAGCTATGAACAAGAAAATGATACACACCACACAGCAGTGAAGTACTTGAAAATGAAAGAAACAATTTACTGATTGATACAACAGCATGATGAATCTTGCAAATACTGAACCAAAAAGTTGGACTCAAAAGATCATACTGCTATTCCTTTATATATAAGTTAAATAGGAAGAATTAATCAGGAAAATGAATGTTTCTTATGGTAAAAACAAGTATCACAAAAAAATATGAGCAGGCTTTCTGTGGTGATGAAAATAGTTTATATCCTTGTTAAGATATCAAATGTGTTGAACCTCAAATAAATGCTAACACTCTTAGGATCCTGTAAAAGGTCTTTGCATATTTCCTTAAAATTGAATGCATACTGAAGTCAAAAACAAGAAAACTTTAGTATTAGGATTAAAACAAAAATCTGAAGACATTATCACTTCTTTACAAACCTTCCAAAGCTAAATGAAAAGTTGAACACATAAAGACAAAAATGTCAGGACCATTTACTGGGAAACCTGGATGAATAGCAAATTTTCAGCATGGTTCAAGCTCAGGGCAAAGTGAAGGATCAAGAGCTTCCTTAATATCCAGTGTCATCCTGAAAACATGTCATAGAGTGAAAGAAATTCTGGCATGGAAGATGAAAAATAGAGATTTTCAAACAGAAGAAAGATGGCCACTAATTAAGTTAAGAGGCTGGAGTAAAGAGATGAGTTATTATTTGTCCATATCACTAAAGAAACCATAGCTGAGTCATAGCTTTTTATTTGATGTTGCTAAGCAGGTCCCAGTGCTTTGGGAATTTGCTTATCTTACCTACAAAGACTTCTATAATTAAAGTATTGTATTCACTTGAAACCAACAAAGGACATCTGGATTTTTATCTTTTCTTCCTGCCTTCTGAACCTAAACCCTTAATGATACGACTCCGTCTGGTTTTGAAAGTTTCATCCCCGAACCAACTTTAATAAAGAAGGAAAGGATTTGTCTCTAAAGCTAAGGGGGAAGTTTTAATTGAAAGTACTCTCCAGAGTCAGCACAAAGTTGAAGCAATCAAGTCAGCTTTTCTCCTTGTCCAAAGAAATCTGTGGCATAGCAGCCTACCTGCTCAATTCAGGCTAACTTGAATTTCATCTCAACTGAACAAAACACTTGTTTTTTCAATGTTCTGCTTTTACTGCAATAATTTTATTATGCTTTCTCACATAAGGTAGTAATAGCTTAAACATGACTCAGATTCACTCCAAATGTTCCTAAATGGAGTCATTTAAAACTCCGAAACCGTATAAAATATAACCCTTTATTAAGACTCCAGGAGGAAGAAAACTCCACTGCCACAAACTTTCTTAAAACCACCGACAATGATTTAGTAGTCAGCCTCTCACCAAGTTTCAGAACAGTATTTTTCCTGTCAGAAAACAAAGCTGAAAACCAAAAGACTTTATACATGCAATGAACACACACACACACACACACACACACACACATTCTCTATGTTTTACTTTTTTAACTGAAAGTAGAAAACACGGATTAAACAGTGGTACCAGGTGCCTTACTGAATATTTCTTCATTACTATTTCAAACAACACTTAGCAGAAAGGATGTTTACAACTGCAATGTATAAAATAATTGTGCCTGGATAATCCCTATCCTCCCTTGTGGGGTATCCTTGGTAAATCTGGCCCTATGTGACATAGAGTGTGACATCTTAAGGCAGACAGCTCCGTTAACGGACTACCTGCCTATTTCATGCAGCTTTCCCTCTGAGTTTGCAATACTACCATCGTTTCCCTGTTTCATTTAAGCCTCTTAAGTATGTGGCTTCACAATACAGGTCCATGTGCATTAGAGATACATTTCCAAATACAATTAACTGGTTAGGGAAGAATTGTTCATCTGTGCTGTCCTTTGACCTTTTGATTCACTTCATCTACTAGTTTTAATAATGGAGAAATAATTTTTAGAGACTGTAGTATTTTAATGAAAATGGGGGTGGCACTATTGGGAAATATGGCCTTGTTAGAGGAAGTATGTCACTGTGGGGGTGGGCTTGATGTCTTAGATGCTCAAACCAGGCCTAGTGTTTCTTCCTGCTGCCTGAAGATCCACATGTGGAACTCTTGGTTTCTCTAGCACTAGGTCAGTCTGCTTGCCACCATGCTTACTGCCATGATCATCATAGTGATCTAAATCTCTGAGACTGCAGGCCAGCCCCAATTAAATATTCTCCTTTATAACAGTTGCTAAGATCATCCTGTCTCTTCCTTTATAAGAGTTGGTTTATATGAGTTGCTGAAATTGTGGTGTCTCTTCACAGCAAAAGAAACCCTAACTTGCAGAGGTTGAGCTTGGGTGGGTGGATGGGGACAAAGGATTGAAGAAGCAAGAGAGGTCAAGGACACCACAAGAAAACATGTGCAATAAACTAACCTCAGTCCATAGGGGCCCACAGAGACTGACTCACAGAGAACATGCATGGGACAGACCTAGGCCTCTGCACATATATTACAGTTGTAAACCTTCGTATTCATGTGGAACTCCTATGAGCGGGAGCAAGGGCAGTCTCTGATTATATTGCCTGCTTTGTATCCTTTTTCCTTAACTGGGCTGCCTTGTCTAGCCACAAAAGAAGATGTGCCTAGTCCCTACTACAACTTGATATGCCAAAGCAAGTTGATATCGATTGGAGGCCTCCATTTTTCTGAGCCTCTTCTGAGGAGAAAGGGAGACAGGAGGATGGCAGGGAGGTGAGAAGAGAGGGAGGGACTGAAAGGGGAGAAGGGAGATGAAGCTATGATTGAAATATAAAGTAAATACATTAATTAATAAAAAATACACAAAAGAAAATATAAATCAGTTGGGGATTTAGCTCAGTGGTAGAGCGCTTGCCTAGCAAGCACAAGGCCCTGGGTTTGGTCCCCAGCTCTGAAAAATAAAAAGAAAGAAAAAAGAAAAAATATATCAGAAACACTCACATGTACACATTCATACATATAGCCATGTACATGCATAAACACATTGTGTTATTAAAAAATAGAAACATGTGCCTTCTTTTGAGTTCTTTTCCTTCTGTTTATTTTGTCTAATTCTGGTGTAGTTTTATTTTACTTTATATTATTTTATTTTATTTTATTATCATTCCTTATATGCCTGTTTGTTTTCTAATGAGAGACAGAAAGAAGGTAGATCTATATGGAAGAGGAGGAAAGGAGGAATTGGAAGGTGTAGAGGGAGGGGGGAGAAATCATAATTAGGATATTATGTGAAAAAAATCTATTTTCAATAAAAGAGAAAAAACTAGAAACATAGATGGACATAAAAAGATTATCGATTTGATGAAAAAATAATGCCACTTTTACGGATTGAAACACTCAATAAAAACATTAATTCTCCCTTCAAAAAATGGAACACTCTGCAGTCTATCTTCTGTTAATTGGCCTTGGTATTATTATATTTTAAAAATGAGCACAGAAGACTTTGAATTCTCATACACAATCAAGGGTGCAATAATGAATATTTCAACAGGTACACATTTTGAAGTTTTAGTTAAAATCAGTAGTGTTATTGATATTGTAATGTGTTACAGTAACACCAAAGCAAGTAATCAACTATCTCCCAGGTGAATGGCAATATACATGCAATTAATTATAAAAGACTTTGCAGTAGAATCACCTTGGTATTACAAAGATTTAGAGCAGTGACTCAGGTATTTAACTACAGAAGGCTGCTTCTCTGGCCTAGCTTAATTATCCTGCATCATTTTTAATTGTTTAAGTCATTCATAGAGTTTTAGTTTTTGAAGTTCATTTTCTCACACTTTCTTTATGAAGTTCTTACTGTGAAGACTTTGAAACCTTTGTAACACCCCTCACATGTTTTTCCTTCAAAAGAATGATGATGCCATAAGATAAAGCCAGTGCAGAACCACTTCTGTCTCAGTTTTGCAGAAAATTTCTACTTCATATGGGCTACAGGAAGGCAGAAAAGTGAAAAGAACGGAAGGAAGAAAGCAGAGGAGGGTGTAAAGGAGTAAAGGCGGGTGGGAGGAAGAGAAGTCGAGGGCAAGAGATTGATATTTTAAAAAATCTCCTCAAGTTTTCTATCAGTTAGAAAACCCATGAAGTTTTTGAAAGATGATAAGCTTAGTGAAAAATTGGCTTCATCTCCATCCACCTAACTCCATTATAAGGATCTATCTTTTGAATATCTAATGTTTCCATATTTGAGTAATATGATCAAAGCTCTAGGGCTTGAACCATTGACCTGTTGCATCTTCTAAGGGTTCGCAGTGCTTTATCTCAAATGCAAGGAAGAAAAACCCAGACAAGTTTTGGATCATCATAGTTTTAGTTGTCCTTTTGTTTGTTCTGTTGAAAAATTTAAAGAAAGTTTACCATTATTGCATTCATGTAAAGAAAGTTTATTATTATTGCATTCAATCCAATTCCAAGGACAGGTAAACAGTCATTATCATATACATAGATAGGTAGATAGATAGATACAGATATAGATAATTTGCTAGTTGGTCCTGAAATAAAAGCAAGTAACTGTATAATAGAAAAGTTGGATAATTAAACTCAAAATAATGATATATAAAACTGAAAAATAAGCAACATAAAGTTCACATATTCACATATATGACAAACATGTTACCTAGTAAATACTTGAAGGAGTTAACTTGAAATTCTTATATAC
Organism: Rattus rattus; assembly: GCF_011064425.1. Lineage (NCBI taxonomy): Eukaryota > Metazoa > Chordata > Mammalia > Rodentia > Muridae > Rattus > Rattus rattus. Next base: position 50,880,069 of record NC_046172.1, read on the forward strand.
CCTATTCTGGGTCCTGAATGACTAAGTACTTTGGGCGCATAGTATATTTAAAATTGGACACCTTTATCTTAGTTAGGGATTTATTGCTGTGAAGAGATACTATGACCATGGCAACTCTTATAAAGAAAAACATTTAATTAGAGCCTGCTTACAGGTTCAGAGGTTTAGTCTATTATCATCGTGGTGGGAAGCATGGCAGTATCCAGGCAGACATGGTGCTGGAGAAGGAGCTGAGAGTTCTCCATTTTGATCTGAAGGCTGCAGAAGGACTCTCCAACTGGACATAGCTTGAGCATATATAAGACCTCAAAGCCTGCCTCCACAGTAACATAATTCCTCTAACAAGCCCACGCCTCCTAGTACCATTCCCTTTGGACCTAATGGGGCCAATTACATTAAAACTACCACACCCAAAAAACAAATGCAAAAAAATTCTGTTTAGTTAATTCTTCTTCAAATTTAAGTAGATCTGCTTTTTATGTGGTAACTGTTTCACTATTTAAATATAACATTCTCCTTCTTGTGTATCTAGTTTGGAATCTAATTGACCTAAAACAAAATAATCATCTTAATCAACAATGAATTGAATACATTTGCCTCTGGTGAACATTAAAAATTATCAAAATAATATGGAAGATAATCAGACTTCAGTTCCTGCTACATCTCACTATGAACATTATTATTATTGTTGTTTTATTAACTAAAAAAGTATTATCCATTGGTAAGATCCAGGGAACTAAATTGAAAAGAATTCTATAGCTATTTATTCATTTATTATCATTTTATTCTCTAATCATTATTATGCTTTTTTAACATATTAGTAAAATGGCAATTGAATGTCATAAATCCCTTTAAATTTCTAGTCTAGTAATTAGAGAAACTGATAATTTCACTTTGCTTTACTTTTTAATTTTATATTTATACTTATGTGTATGTATGTATATGTGTGTCCACACTTGCCACACAGAATCCATGTAGAAACCAATGGACAATCTATAGGACTCAACATGAATTCTTAAGATTGAGCAAGGGTCTTCAAACTTGAATCTTACCATCTTTACCTGTTGAGCCATCTCATTAGCCTGTACCTCATATTATTGCCTCATATACTTGTACCTCCACACATAAATCATAGCCCCTATGGTGTCTTTGATATCCTTACAACCTTCAATTACCAAAATGTTACATATATTATCTATCTATAAAATATATTGTTTAATACATAATATTCATGTATAACATATATAATATATAATGGGTAATATACATTATGAGAAATATATGATGTATATTATACAATCCTAAAACATATAATTTGTAATGACTATGTATTTTGTGTAATACTTCATATACTTAGTATATAACATATAATAAACTTTATATAATGTGTAATACATAATATGATTGTATGCTGTCTAATATATAATGTCATATAATATATATTCTAGATTATATATGGTATAATATAATGTATGTTATTCATTACATTGTTATAGTTTGTACAACATTTATCAAAGACATTTTATAATGTTTTATGTGTACTTAACATTATATAATATGTAGTATTATATATAATAAATGGATATTGCTCTAGGTTCATAAGAATGTACAACTCAAAGGACTAAAACAAGGGAAATATCTTATGAGGCCAATTGGTTCTAGCAGACAACATATTCAGCACATATAGACCAATAGTTTTTAAGAACCTTGTAATGCTGTGACCCTTTAATACAGTTCTCATGTTGTGGTAAACAACTATAAAATTATTTTTTGTTGCTACTTGCAACGGCTATAATTTTGCTAGTATTATGAATCGAAAAGCATAAATATTTTAGAGACAGACATTTGTAGAGGGGTCAATGAGTCATAGGCTGAGAACTGCCGTTAGACCTTGGTTGCTTTAACCTATCAATAGTCCCTTAAACATTTTATAAGCAAGGCCCACAGTCCTGCTCTAAAACCACGAGGTGAGAACTGATCTACCCAGACAAAAGAATCCTGAGACTGACGGGATGAGACTGTCACTTCTGCCCACCTTTGCCCACATCCCTGGCCTAAGAGGAAACTGTATAGGGCCTCTGGGCACAGGAAGATAGGGGCAGTCAAGCTGCAAGAGCCCTATGGTCCAGGCAGTGCCAGGATCTGAAGGGACCCGGTCAAACAGCTCCCTGCACACAAATCCCGTGGGAGGGAAAGCTAGACTTTCAAAGGGGCAGACACGCCTGGGAAACTAGAGGAAACTACTCTCTGTCCACATTTCTGACTCTAGAGGGAAACACCTAGCGCCATAAGGGACCCCTGCACACAGGGACCCAGGAGAAGGAGGGGCATGCCCTTCTTGTTCCTGCCCACAGGGACAGCTGAAAGCCAGTGGACAGGAATGACTACACACCTGAAAGCAGAACACTCTGAAAGAAAACAGGGAAAAGAGGTCTATAGCACCCTGACACACAGGCCTATAGGGATGTCTAGCCACTGTCAGAAATAGCAGAAAAAGGTGAACATCAGAACAACCTAAAGATGGTAGAGGCAAGTTAACAGGAACCCAAGCAACAGAAACCAAGACTACATGGCATCATCGAGAGCCCACCTCCCACCAAAGGAAAACACTGAATATCCAAACACCAGAAAAGAAGATCTAGATTTAAAATCACATTTGATCATGATGATGGAGGTCTTCAAGAAAGACATAAAGAACTCCCTTAGAGAAACGCAGGAAAACATAAATAAACAAGTAGAAGCTTATAGAGAGAAATCACAAAAAATCCCTGAAAGAATTACAGGAAAACAAAATCAAACAGGTCAAGGAATTAAAAATGGAAATAGAAGCAATAAAGGAAGCACAAAGGGAGACAAACCTGGATATAGAAAACCAAAGAAAAAGAAAAGGAGTAATAGATGCAAGAATCACCAACAGAATACAAGAGATAGAAGAGAGAATCTCAAGAGCAGAAGGTTCCATAGAAATCATCAACACAACTGTCAAAGATAATGTAAAAAGGAAAAAGCTACTGGTCCAAAACATACAGGGATTACAGGACTCAATGAGAAGATCAAACCTAAGGATAATAGATATAGAAGACAGTAAAGACTCCCAGTTCAAAGGAGCAGTAAATATCTTCAACAAAATCAGAAGAAAACATAGAAGAAAGCTTTCCTAACCTAAAGAAAGAGATGCCCATAAACATACAAGAAGCCTACAGAACTCCAAATAGATTGGAACAGAAAAAAAAAAAAACACCTCCCGTCACATAATAGTCAAAAAAACACCAAATGCACAAAAACAAAGAAAGAATATTAAAAGCAGTAAGGGAAAAGGTCAAGTAAATATAAAGGCAGACCCATCAGAATCACACCAGACTTCACCAGAAACTATGAAAGCCAGAAGATCCTGGACAGATGTCATACAGACCCTAAGAGAACACAAATGCCAGCCCAGGTTACTGTATCCTGCAAAGCTCTCAATTAACATAGATGGAGAAACCAAGATATTCCATGACAAAACCAAGTTTACACAATATCTTTCTACAAATCCAGCACTACAAAGGATAATAAATGGTAAAGCCCAACATAAGGAGGCAAGCTATACCCTAGAAGAAGCAAGAAAATAATTGTCTTGGCAACAAAAAACAAAGAGAAGAAAAGCACACAAACATAACCTCACATCCAAATATGAATATAACAGGAAGCAACACTCACTATTCCTTCATATTTCTCTAATTCAATGGGCTCAACTCCCCAATGAAAAGACATAGATTAACAAACTGATATGCAACGAGGACCCTGCATTCTGCTGCCTACAGGAAACACACCTCAGAGACAAAGACAGACACCACTCAGAGTGAAAGGCTGGAAAACAACTTTCCAAGCAAATGGTCAGAAGAAGCAAGCTGGAGTAGCCATTCTAATATCAAATAAAATCAATTTTCAACTAAAAGTCATCAAAAAGATAAGGAAGGACACTTTTATATTCATCAAAGGAAAATCCACCAAGATGAACTCAATCCTAAATATCTATGCCCCAAATACAAGGGCACCTACATACATAAAAGAAACCTTACTAAAGCTCAAAACACACATTGCACCTCACACAATAATAGTAGAGATTTCAACACCCCACCTCATCAATGGACAGATCATGGAAACAGAAATTAAACAGAGACATAGACAGACTAAGAGAAGTCATGAGCCAAATGGACTTAACAGATATTTATAGAACATTCTATCCTAAAGCAAAAGGATATACCTTCTTCTCAGCTCCTCATGGTACTTTCTCCAAAATTGACCATATAATTGGTCAAAAAAGGCCCAACAGGTACAGAAAGATAGAAATAATCCCATGCATCCTATCAGACCACCACGGCCCAAAGCTGGTCTTCAATAACAATAAGGAAGAATGCCCACATATGGAAATTGAACAATGTCTACCAATGATAACCTGGTCAAGGAAGAAATAAAGAAAGAAATTAAAGACTTTTTAGAATTTAATGAAAATGAAGGTACAACATACCCAAACTTATGGGACACAATGAAAGCTGTGCTAAGAGGAAAACCATAGCGCTGAGTGCCTGCAGAAAGAAACAGGAAAGAGCATGTCAGCAGCTTGACAGCACACCTAAAAGCTCTAGAACAAAAAAAGAAGCAAATACACCCAGGAGGAGTAGAAGGCAGGAAATAATCAAACTCAGAGCTGAAATCAACCAAGTAGAAACAAAAAAGGACTATACAAAGAATCAACAGAACCAAAAGTTGGTTCTTTGAGAAAATCAACAAGATAGATAAACCCTTAGCCAGATTAACGAGAGGACACAGAGAGTGTGTCCAAATTAACAAAATCAGAAATGAAAAGGGAGACATAACTACAGATTCAGAGGAAATTCAAAAAATCATCAGATCTTACTATAAAAGCCTATATTCAATAAAACTTGAAAATCTGCAGGAAATGGACAATTTCCTAGACAGATACCAGGTACCAAAGTTAAACCAGGAACAGATAAACCAGTTAAACAACCCCATAACTCCTAAGGAAATAGAAGAAGCAGTCATTAAAGGTCTCCCAACAAAAAAGAGTCCAGGTCCAGCCGGGTTTAGTGCAGAATTCTATCAGACCTTCATAGAAGACCTCATACCAATATTATCCAAACTATTCCACAAAATTGAAACAGATGGAGCACCACTACCGAATTCCTTCTATGAAGCCACACCATTTTATACCTAAACCACACAAAGACCCAACAAAGAAAGAGAACTTCAGACCAATTTCCTTATGAATATCGACGAAAAAAATACTCAATAAAATTCTGGCAAACCGAATCCAAGAGCACATCAAAACAATCATCCATCATGATCAAGTAGGCTTCATCCCAGGCATGCAGGGATGGTTTAATATACGGAAAACCATCAACGTGATCCATTATATAAACAAACTGAAAGAACAAAACCACATGATCATTTCATTAGATGCTGAGAAAGCATTTGACAAAATTCAACACCCCTTCATGATAAAAGTCCTGGAAAGAATAGGAATTCAAGGCCCATACCTAAACATAGTAAAAGCCATATACAGCAAACCAGTGGCTAACATTAAACTAAATGGAGAGAAACTTGAAGCAATCCCACTAAAATCAGGGACTAGACAAGGCTGCCCACTCTCCCTACTTATTCAATATAGTTCTTGGAAGTTCTAGCCAGAGCAATCAGACAAGAAAAAGGAGGTCAAGGATACAGATCGAAAAGAAGAAGTCAAAATATCACTATTTGCAGATGATATGATAGTATATTTAATGATCCCAAAAGTTCCACCAGAGAACTACTAAAGCTGATAAACAACTTCAGCAAAGTGGCTGGGTATAAAATTAACTCAAATAAATCAGTAGCCTTCCTCTACACAAAAGAGAAACAAGCCGAGAAAGAAATTAGGAAAGGACACCCTTCATAATAGACCCAAATAATATAAAGTACCTCGTGTGACTTTAACCAAGCAAGTAAAAGATCTGTACAATAAGAACTTCAAGACACTGAAGAAAGAAATTGAAGAAGACCTCAGAAGATGGAAAGATCTCCCATGCTCATGGATTGGCAGGATTAATATAGTAAAATGGCCATTTTACCAAAAAGCGCATCTACAGATTCAATGCAATCCCCATCAAAATACCAATCCAATTCTTCAAAGAGTTAGACAGAACAATTTGCAAATTCATCTGAATAAAAAAAAACCCAGGATAGCTAAAACTATCCTCAACAATAAAAGGACTTCAGGGGAATCACTATCCTGAACCCAAGCAGTATTACAGAGCAATAGTGATAAAACTGCATGGTATTGGTACAGAGACAGACAGATAGACCAATGGAACAGAATTGAAGACCCAGAAATGAACCACACACCTATGGTCACTTGATTTTGACAAAGGAGCCAAACCATCCAATGAAAAAAAGATAGCATTTTCAGCAAATGGTGCTGGTTCAACTGGAGGTCAACATGTAGAAGAATGCAGATCGATCCATGCTTATCACCCTGTACAAAGCTTAAGTCCAAGTGGATCAAGGACCTCCACATCAAACCAGACACACTCAAACTAATAGAAGAAAAACTAGGGAAGCATCTGGAACACATGGGCACTGGAAAAAATTTCCTGAACAAAACACCAATGGCTTATGCTCTAAGATCAAGAATCGACAAATGGGATCTCATAAAACTGCAAAGCTTCTGTAAGGCAAAGGACACTGTGGTTAGGACAAAACGGCAACCAACAGATTGGGAAAAGATCTTTTTACCAATCCTACAAAGATAGAGGCCTTATATCCAAAATATACAAAGAACTCAAAAAAAAAGTTAGAATTTAGGGAGACAAACAACCCTATTAAAAAATGGGGTTCAGAGCTAAACAAAGAATTCACAGCTGAGGAATGCCGAATGGCTGAGAAACACCTAAAGAAATGTTCAAAATCTTTAATCATCAGGGAAATGCAAATCAAACAACCCTGAGATTTCACCTCACACCAGTGAGAATGGCTAAGATCAAAACTCAGGTGACAGCAAATGGCGAGGATGTGGAGAAAGAGGAACACTCCATTGTTGGTGGATTGCAGACTGGTACAACCATTCTGGAAATCAGTCTGAGGTTCCTCAGAAAATTGGACATTGAACTGCCTGAGGATCCAGCTATACCCTCTTGGGCATATACCCAAAAGATGCCCCAACATATAAAAAAGACACGTGCTCCACTATGTTCATCGCAGCCTTATTTATAATAGCCAGAAGCTGGAAAGAACCAAGATGCCCTTCAACAGAGGAATGGATACAGAAAATGTGGTACATCTACACAATGGAATATTACTCAGCTATAAAAAACAACGACTTTATGAAATTCGTAGGCAAATGGTTGGAACTGGAAAATATCATCCTGAGTGAGCTAACCCAATCACAGAAAGACATACATGGTATGCACTCACTGATAAGTGGCTATTAAATCAAACAAGAATTACTCCTAGATGCACAGAACAAATGAAACTCAAGAAGGATGACAAAATGTGGATGCTTCCACTCCTTCTTTAAAAGGGGAAGAACCTTAGGAGGGGAGAGAGGCAAAGTTAAAACAGAGAAGAACACCCATTCAGAGCCTCACCCACATGTGGCCCATACATACAGCTAGCAAACTAGATAAGATGGATGAAGCAAAGAAGTGCAGGCAGACAGGAACCGCATGTAGATCTCTCCTGAGAGACACAGCCAGAATACAGCAAATACAGAGGCGAATGCCAGCAGCAAACCACTGAACTGAGAACGGGACCCTCATTGAAGGAATCAGAGAAAGGACTGAAAGAGCTTGAAGGGGCTTGAGACCCCATATGGACAACAATGCCAAGGAACCAGAGCTTCCAGGGACTAAGCCACTACCCAAAGACTTTACATGGACTGACCCTGGGCTCCAACTTCATAGGTAGCAATGAATAGGCTAGTAAGAGCACCAGTGGAAGGGGAAGCCCTTGGTTCTGCCAAGACTGAACCCCCAGTGAAAGTGATTGTTGGGGGGAGGGTGGTAATGGGGGGAGGATGGGGAGGGGAAGCCCATATAGAAGGGGAGGGGGACGGGTTGGGGGATGTTGGCCTGGAAACCGGGAAGGGGAACAACATTTGAAATGTAAATAAGAAATATCCAATTTAATAAAGATGGGGAAAAGAGACATAAGCAAATTATACCTTTACAGATGAAAGTAAGAATGGACCAAATCATGAAAAAAATATGTGAGAGTCTATCTTTGTCACTTACAGTGAAAGTTTAGGGTATTTTTCTTCAGGGACAAAGAGGAAAGAGTGAACAAATGAAGATGCTAAAATATTACCAGGGCTATTGCATGCTAGACATTGTGTCATTTATTCGATGGAAATCCTTGCATGGCTGATTATACAAATATGCATATATTCTCATGGCTGAATTCCAGAAAAGTATAACTAGATCTGCAACTAAACTCCACAGTTTTTCTCTTCTAAAGTCCATACCCTTTCTTTCACATAGCCTGGGCTATAGTAGAATATCTGAATACCATGGCTGTATGTGGAGGCAGTCAGGAAAGGTGCCTTATATAGTTCTGAAGAGTCCAGAACAGGTGCGGCTATGCTTGTTAATATGTCCGAGAGGGAATATTACCATGCAGGAATGTGTGCATTGTCCAGTTGATTCGCTGTCATAGTTGGAATGGTTACATCTCATCAGTTTTATAGACTTATTGGATCATCTGCTTGTTCATATGAGGTCATTTCCCTTCTAGACATTTTTTACCTCCATAGCTAGAATGCTGATTTCCTGAACACTGTTTCTAACTCTTGGGCAAAGTTGACAAAGCAATATCCAATAATCTGTAAATGTATAAAATAGGGTCATGGCACTATGTGCTCAGAAAATGTTAATTTTTTCATCAATACAATAGGACATACTCACTTAAACTGAGTAATGCAAAAATTATGTTAGATTTTAAGCTATCCATAACAAACTTTAAAGGTACCTTGCAATTATTAAATGGTCATTTGGCTAGACATTCTCTCTAAATTACCATATGGATTAGGAGGTCAGGCATCAGATTAGAGAAATAAAAATTGCAGAGCTTTTAGGAATCTTGGCAGCATATCATAGCAGACTGGCATGGCCTTAAAACGTCAAAACTTGCCAAATTGCACTTTTGTCCAATTGTTTTCAAGGACTAAGTATCTGGAAAGACTACTGTTGGAAATCAACAAGACAAAGTTGCAAAGATTATATAGCAGTCCAGCAGTAGAAAATGGTTCAAGAATATTCTCTGCTTTAAATCTGTGTTTGCTTATAACTTCTTCTAAGTTAACTGAGTCTATATCACCCAGAGCCAACAGAATAGCTATTTCTAGAATATAATGAAGGTAACATTTGGGTGAAGCCACAGGGCTGTAACAAAGCAACCAGAAGCATTTAGAGACATACCAGACATTACATATTGGTAAAAAGTAACCTAGTCAACCTACAAAACCAACATATATCAGCTCAATTTTCATAACAAGTGCTAAAGAAAACAGCAATCACTAGCATTAATTTATGCTTTGCAAGACACCAAGAAACTGCAGGATGTTACTATCCCTGACCATCTTTTACAAAGAATTGTTGCCTTAAATGAAAGAGGATTACTGTTTGCTAGTCAGAAGTCATTAAAATATCAGAATGTTCTACTGTTGTAAGAGAGACCAGTAATCTAGAGTTTCTTTTATATTAAATGATCAAAGACCAATCACAGAGTAATTAGTATGATAACTCACAAAGATAACTGGTTTGGACTCCCCTGGGTCATATTTTGAAAATGTTATTCTCTTCCGTTAGTGGATTGGCAGCATGCAGTGAAGGCTGGCTCAAATTCACGTGCCAGCACTCTCTAGATTTTAAAACCCACAGTGCATTTTAACAAACAAAACAAACTCAACACAGAAGCTAAAGCAGGGTGGTATCATTCAGGAAGGTTCTTGTCATTGTGTATAAGTGATCAGTGTAGCAGCTTCAGAAGAAAAATATAGTCATCAATGATAAGCTATGTGAACATTTGGAAACTAGGTTTGGATGGAACTATTCTCTCTGACAAAAGGAGATAGCATGATTAAGGTTCAATGGGAAGACTGAATGTGGTAGTGCATACCTTTAGACAGCATACAGGAAGAAAAGGGAGGAAACTCACTCTCTCTCTCTCTCTCTCTCTATATATATATATATATATATATATATATATATATATATATATATGCATCTTCCATCATAATGAGGTAGCCTTGGCCTCATTAAAGTTTCATAAGATTACATTAATGTAATCTCCACAAGAGACAAAAGACATCATTGTCTGGTTCAGTGATTTATCGTAGCACTCTAAATGACAAATAGAGTAAATAATGCATTCTGAGTTTTATAATATTTCCATATTTTATATTGGTATTTCCATTATGCATACACAATTGCACCCCCTCAAAAGATGATAAAATATAAAAACACTTATATAACAATAAGAAATTGGGGCAAATGAAAAGAATAAGTATTTGGGATATGAGAAATATTATAGATTCTACCACTCAAAAATTAAACTTTTGGGGGAACCCAGGCAAATTACTGGTAAACACACAGTGAATTAAAATATATGGGAAAGATCTAGCTGTTCATACATTAAAGGAAAGTCTGCTGAGTAATATATTGCTTGATGACTAAGAGAGTTAGTTCCATTTTTCCTTACTTTGACCTCTCTCTGTATCTAATGATCATTTATTTCTTTATAGCCATACTTGTATCAAATCTACTAAGCTCCTCTCTCCCAATGCTTTCAAAACTGTTTTCATTTGGTGAGAACATTGCCTTGTAACTTTTACAAGGAGTAGACATAAAAACTGTCTTTTAAAAAGAGTATTTCTGATTCAGTCCTGTAGAATCAATACACTGATTCTAGGTTGACTTAATGTCATTTAAAAACAATATATCTGTGCATGCTTCTTTATTTTTGATGCCAATAGAAGAGTTTTTCTCAGGAAACTAATTCATCATCATAAAATTTTTATGTAGACCTCAGACTGACAGTGTAACAAAAACATTTTCAAGAACATTGTTTCTTTGATAAACTTTCCAAATGTATTTTACCTGTATACACTGGAATTTTTCATTCATGGCACCGTACTCTTTGACTTGATTCAGTTAAATTCTGTTTTAAATTTCTATGCCCCACCTCTTACAATGTCAAATTTGGAAACTAAAAATGGACAGATTGTAAATATTAAATCCTGGATGCCATGTTAGCCTCTCTAACAATCTAAAAGCTTATTCCAAATATGAATATTATGTTTATAGCTAGATTTGACGTGGTGTGGCAAAACTACCCATTAGAAAAGAATGCAGAAGTCATCAAGAACATATTATATCCCATGTCACAGTCAAAATAGCTTATAGAAGACCAGTAGTAAGCAGAGCCATGTGAATGTTATTAGAAAAGTCAATAATTATTTTACTAAAATTTAAGTTGTATGCCACTTACAGCACCTTCTCAAAACTCCAGTGAACTCTTGAAAATGTAACCCAGACAAAAATGTAATAGATAATTCAGCAGTGTATTTCAAAATGAGGTATTTGTATTAACTTTGTGTGAAATTCATCTAGACAAATACATGTAAAATAATTTCATATAAATCTCAGACATTTTAAAGAAAATTCAAGCCACAATTTTTGCAGTCAATGGTACTAGTGCTACTGTATTATGCTTTCAATCCAAAGCTGAAGAATCATTATGATCATTAGAACTCAGCTATTTTTATGACAAGTACACTTGCAGCTACTTGTAAAAATAAGACTTATGCACTGCTTCATATAAAATATAACATGATGATGGGAAAGTAGTTTCTACAAGGACAGCCACTTACATTGTGACATCACATCCCAATCTTTCAAAATATTTACCACCCACAAGACCTCTAATTTTCTTTTCAAAGTTACATTGAAGATGCTTCACTGTTCTAAAAAATGAGTTTTAAAAGGAGAAAATATTAGAGGTTGATATAGGGCTATCTAATATTGCCATCAAGAGTTCTATGAATATAGGACAAGAACTAAGTAAAAGAGCTATGGCACTTCAAACGAGCTAATCCTAAGGAATAATTCTAAGAAAGCGGGCATAAAGAGGGCTGCAAACCTTTCCAATACTCATATCTCTGAGTTGAAGGCGAGTGCACTTGAGTCAAAAATGGTCTTTTAGGCTTGTCAACTAAGAAAATATCTTATTAACTGACTAATAAGCTATATAATAGTAGTTATGTGGGGTTTTCTGTTATACTGTTCTTGATACAAAAGTTGTGTTGTTCTGAGGTTGGGTGAGGTGTTCTATCACATACTGTAAAGATGCAAAAATTACACTGCAAGGTCAGTAGTTCTCCCATTACCTTTCATGGGCTAGACAAGTGAGTATTTCCAATCATTCTGGCTAGAACTTTTCATGTTTCATTAACTACATAACATGTTTATTTTACTATTTCTAGATTTGTTAGCACTGTGGGCATTATTTATTGATGAAAACATATCATTTGGATCATATGCTCCCAAGTTCCTTTAAGGAGTATTCATTCACAAATACAAGATAGCTTTGATTATATAGTAATCAAAAATTATATTATTTTGACTCATATATTCACATTTGGATGAAACACTGACTTATGGTTACTCTTTGCCTTTTTTGAATAACATTTTCTTCTCAGAGTTCGTGGGCCAATGTTTTGGGTTTTTTTTTTTAGCTTTATATATTTTTTTTTTATTTATTAATGTGCCTTAATACTCCATTAATTATGTACATTTTTGTCAATGTATTTCATCACTGCAAATACTTTTCACTCTCTTTTCCATGGAGAAATCTCTGAAGTTTAAGACCTGCCCCAGTCAAGGCTGGGCAGCTCTCCAGGCTTAAAGGGCCATGACTTAGAGATCTCCCTCAGTTCTTTAATGGTGACTCTTCACAAATCACAGATATTCCACTTTCTATGTAAACTTAATATATTTTAAAGCCCTGCTCACCAATTTTCTGGGAAATACTGTGTGAGAAGTTAATATGATTTTCAGGCAACGTGAACACATGTGCATAAAATATACACATTTAATTAATGGGCTGGTGCGTTAGAGAATTTGAGAGTACTATTTCTTCCTAAAGTTGAAAGCATGAATTCTAGTTGCCAGTATTGCTGTTGAAAAAAAATCTAAGGATAATTATTATTACTGAACCTTTCTAATTTGATTTTTTATTTTCCGTATCATTAAAATATCTGCCTCCACCATTTCAAAAATGCCATAATGATGTTCTTTGATATGGATCTCATTCTCTGTTTTAATCTAACATTTTCAATAATTTCAATAATTTATATCTGTTACTTTGGCTAATCTATATTTCCTTTGTGTAAGTACTACATTAGTTAGGGCCCCAATTCTTTATTAGATCTTTCTTTTCCTAACTTCTCCTGGGCCTATAGTAAAGCATTATTAGTAGTTTTTCAGCCCCCATTGTTTCCTTTTGCTCCACTAACTTTGTACTGTGGTACAAATACTATGTATTTTCATTTAGTTTGCATGCTAGCCTTGGAGGAACATATTTTTTTGTTATTAGCAGAAGGCAGTCATTAATATTCAATATGAACATTTTGAAGGAAATTATATGTTTTATACCGTTATTATTCTGATAATAAATCAACCAGATCTTAATCCTCTTCCAATTTATAAGGTGATTTCACAGATATGAAATATTTGATCTAACAATCCATTCTCAACTGAGAAAAGATAAAAAATAATTAAATATCACCTGATGGATATAGACTAAATGGACCACCAATCACCCTGCTTTCCAACTACCATTATCTTCCTTTACCTAATGTCTATACTCAAGATCTTGTTGCCAAACCTTTGTTGACATATTAATCTAGCTACTGCTGCCAAGGCAGAAGCAGGCATTAAAAATCAGTCATGGGTTTCACAGCTCACGTATGTTTTTGATTTCTTGAAGATTATCATCTCTGCTGGAGGAAACCATTTTCTACTGCATTGATTTACTAACTATAAACACTTATGTGGATGCATATTTGTGAATTTAATTGTAAAGATATTATCAAATGTTTAGAAGGAATCAAATGAATCATCTCACATGCCAAGGTCATCCTTAAAATGCCATTGTTGTATTTCTTCTAGAAGACTAAAGTCTGTTCTAAGACTCACCAGTTTGAAAATCCCTCCATCAATATATTATTATGTTCACTAATTTATTGGTGAGTGCTCTTATATATTTTGGTGGATTTTTCCCCATATGGTTGTTTGGGATTGTTTCAGCGCCTTTTAAATTGGATACCACTGAAAATAACTTTCATCAAAAACTCTGAGACCTCTTTTTCACAGGTCAGAAGTTGAATCTTACTTAGATCAGAGTGACTGGCTAGAGTGGCAGGTCAGAGACAGGTCTGGTTCTGAACTAAGCAGAACTTATTCTTGCTTTTGAGCCAGAAGACACCAGGGTCACTATAAATTCTTTTGAACAGAACACCCCCAACACAACATTCAGTGGGTAGTTCTCTCTCTCTCTCTCTCTCTCTCTCTCTCTCTCTCTCTCTCTCTCTCTCTTTAGACTTTATTTTACTTCCCAGACATAAGGGGAGGAATAGAAAGAAATAGTGTCTTCCTCTCTTTTAGTTTTAGTTTCCTTTGAAACAGATTCTGATGGCTAATGAAAATAAACTTTTTTAACTCTGAAAAATGTATTTAAATATAAAAATTTACTATCTTATCAGCTGTTAATATCAAAGTTAATATTAACTGGTAGTTTTCAAATGATTTGTAAATTCTCCTATACTGTTCTTTACACAAGTAAGAATACAAGTCAAAATTTACTGGCTATTGAGCAAGGCACAGTTTAGAGTACAAGGTTATTTGATTTGTTTTGAGAGAAAGATCTTGTGAGATAACCTAAGCTGGCCTTGGATTTGCAATCTTTCAGTTTCAGCTTCTTAGGATTACAGACATAAGCCACTACACCTGGCAAAAAATTGTCCAGGGTATAAGTCTCAAGAGTCCAAGTCATTCACTGAGTGTCCTTTTAACTGAGTGATGAAAATTAAAATGAGAAAGGGGTCTTCTCATTAGTATCATTCTATTTACTTCATATATCAAGCTTGTCCTTCTAGTTATTCCTTTAAACACAATTAGCATAGCTGGAAAGAAGGCTCAGTCATTAAAGTGCTTGCCAGAGAAGCACATAGAATAAAAACCCGAGTTCAGATCCCCACCATTCATGTAAAAGGCTAGTAACTAGCACAGAACAAGCAGGAGAGGCTGGAGGATACCTGGGGTTTGCTTGCCAGAGTCTACCTCAATCAGTGACTTCCAGGTTCAGTGATAACCACTGTCTCAAAAAGTAAACTTAAGAAATGATTGAGCAAGGCATCCAATGTCTAGCTTTTAACCACACAGGCACACACACTTACACACACACATACACATGAAAAGAAAGAAAAAACACATTTTGTAAGATTTCAGCATTATGTGTATATAATAAGGTAATCCTAAATATAACACATAATATATATGAAATATAGTATAAACTTAATGAATTAGATACTTACAAAATCTTGAGCCAACAATGGTAGTGCATACATAAAATTCCAATATTCAGGATGATTGAAAATTCTGCAACCGCCCAGATTACACAGTGAGCTTGAGGCTATGCTATGCTACATAGTAAGACCTTGCTTTTAAGAGAAATAAGAATAAAAGGATGGAATTATTTTCACACGCATACACAAACACATACAGAGAAGAGAGAGAGAGAGAGAGAGAGAGAGAGAGAGAGAGAGAGAGAGAGAGAGAGAGAGAGAGAGAGAGAGAGAATTTATCCAGCTATAGCATATGGGTTTAAATATTGCCTGTTATGAAGGTTTTGTTTGTTTGTTTGTTTTAGCTTTATTGAAACATAGCCATTTCTTTGGAATGCAATACCTCTGAGGAAATGCTTCCCAGAAGATTTCACCTCAATGATGCTGGTCACTAATCACCACTAATTTCTTAGCTTCACCTGACCAACATCAATTGTCCAGTAAAGCAAAGTTTTTACTTCAGTGATGTTCTCATTAATCACAACTGATTCTTCAGCACCAGTTAACTAGAAACTAGATTCTCAATTCTAAATAGCAAAGGATTATATAGTCTTTAAATTTGCCTCTGGAACTTCACAAGACAGGCCTCCACCACCTTCACTGGTCTCAACATCTTATCTTCCAAGCTCCTACAGATCAGTTCACTGAGTTCTCAACACTCAGAGTTTGCTAGCCCAAAGTTCCAAAGTCCTTCCACAATTCTTCCTGAAGTGTGGTCAGATCTGTCATAGCAATACCCCTGGTTCCAAATTCTTTCCTAGTTATGGCTATCATTGCTGTGATAAAATATCATGATCAAAGCAGCTTGTCAAGAAAGGGGTTTATTTGATTTACTATCTCATATCACAGCTCATCATGAAAGGAAGTCTGGACAGGAACTCAAGCAGGATAGGATCCTGAAGACAGGAAGTTGATACAGAGGCCATGGAGGGGTGTTGCTTACTGGCTTGCTCCACATGGTTTACTTGGTCTGCTTTCTTATAGAATCCAGGACCACCAGCCCAGGAATGGCACCACCCACAGTAGGTGGAGCCATCCCCCATTGAGAAAATGCCTAACAGCTGAGTCTCTTGGAGATATTTCCTCATTTGAGACTCTTCCCTCTCTGATGACTTCAGCTTGTGTCAAGTTGACATAAAACTAGCCAGCACACTCATGGATGAAAGAAGTACTCAAAATGCTTCAACTTTCCCTGAGAGACCATTGGTAGTTAATGGTTGGAGAGGGGGAGTAATTTTCTTTCAGTTGCTGCTGAAAAGTTAGTTGCCTTTGCTCTAGTAAATAAGGTTCTAGTCATGCTCATGCATATAGCTCTGATTAAACTCAGTGGGTCACAGAAACAGAAAACATGAAAATAAGAGGGGAACTTAATGTGAGAAGAAAGATGAGAGAAGTTAATGGAGGATAAACAAAATTCACTATATATATGCACAAAATTGTCAAAAACTAATAAAACTTCATTCAAACTTTGGGAATTAAAAATAATAAAGTTCAGTAGCTGTCATAGTTTCTTTGGGTCTTACTCTGGGCATCATATTACAGCATGACTCTGGACCAAAATCTTTCATTAAAATGCTGGCTAAGGCTATAGTCATGAAAAGCACCACTAGACTGGAAGTTGTGATTCCAGTACTGTTAACTGACATGCCTAACTGTTTTTGAGTAGCCCTAAGAGATGGTACATAGATGCCTCTGAGAGCTAATGTTCCAGGATAAGGGTAAGGCAGGAGTCACAGGTCTTTTATGACTGAGAACCAAGAACTCAGCATTGATAAATTCTACAGTATTCTCTTGAATCTATAGATCAGCCATATTTAGTGGGGAGGCACTATCTTGAAATGTGAATGTCATGCTGTACTTCTCACTTCACTTATTTTTTATGGTAACTTTTAAAAGTAGACACACCTTTCATTTCTGTAAAACCCATAGTCCCCAAAAGGAAGTATTTTTCTTCTAACTCTGTTGGCAATTCAATTTTGCTCCACAGGAAGTTTTCTGTCAGCAAATACAGGTCTAAGCTGACAAGAAGCTGTTTAGTTTCAATCTTGCATGGTTTTTAACATCATTTTATTGGGTAATGTGATCCTGAACCATTGTGAAGTATTGGGTAATATAAAAATACGAAGTGTACTATTTTCCAAAACCTAAAAAGCTATAAAGGTCAAAAGATAGCTAGATACCGGGGTGCGGAGCAAAATTTTAATGCAATAGAATCAAATTCTAATCTGTATAGTTTACTGTTAAACTTATGAAAAATCTTCTAATGTAGAGGCTATATATACTTTGTTGTAATTCTTCAAGTGACAACAACACATACAGGGAAAGTATCACCATTAAGTTGGTTGTCTGTTACTATTAAAAAACACCTGAGACTGGAAATTTTATAAAAAAAAATATAAATTTATATGATTCATGGTTCTGAGGAAGTCAAAGAAACATGACAGCAGCATCTCCTGGGCATCTGGTAAGTATCTGTGGGCTGCATCACAACATAGCACAGGGCATCACATGATAAAACGGTCAGTGTGCTCTCTTCCTATTATAAAGTTGCTTAGTACAGGCCTTTATGCATTCCACCTTTCTTAATCATTCTCCAAAGGCAAATCCCACTACAGACTTTTCATACATGATTCTGAAGATTAACTTCTGCAACATGATCTGTAAGGGGACACATTCAAACCATTGCAGTGACTATTATGAAATTACTTGATCTTTTGGTGATTGATAAAACTTTGTGTTTGGAGAAGTTACCCTCATACTGTCTCCTCTTTCCATTTATCAGTACTGCTTATAGTTTTTGCTTTCCTTCTTCCTAATAGTTGCTCTCTTTTACTCCTACAATTTTGTCTCTTCCTGTAATCTGCTATTTTCTGAGATTTCCAAAATACAGCAACACTTTATTTAAGGCAAAAAGTGCCTGCCAATAGTTAAAACAAATTTGTATTTGATTGTCTGAGCCCATAGCAGAGGCAAGTGTAGTATTGCATTTCACCTTCATGCAAAGTGCAATATTCATGTGTATTTCATGTGTATGTTCAAGTATTTCCTTTAATCTACAACTTCAAATTTACCAAGCCAGAATAATTCATAATGATTTATAAATATTTGTCCTTATACCCATGGTTAGTGCAGTCCTCATCCCTCATCAGAGAAACTTCTCTTTGCAACAGATGAAGACCACCAGAGAAAACCCCATCCAATGAAAATGCAGAGTTGTGGAGCCCTGTTGCAGTGGATAGATCTACAAAAGCCAGGCACATCCAAAGCTCAGGGGACATTGTAAAAGAGCAAGATCAGTAAGTTTAGTGTGAGATTATGTAACATCAGAAGCCACAGCTATAAAGTCATAGCAACATAACTTCCAAAACACGAACTGAACAAGGATAACATCAATAGACATGCCAAACTACGTAGAGAAATGCCCATGTGACTTCATCCCTACACAAAGAACTACTGGTAATTAGAGAAAACTGGAAGCCAGAGAAGTGGTCTTCCTCAGGAAAAAAACACACCAATTGCTTGTCTAATGCTGAATGGTCAGCCCTGAAGACATACACAGGTAATAGTATATGAACAGAGCAGGCTATATTTAGGAATATATATGTATAAACATATTCATATATACATGCAATAATAATTAGTGTGAAAAGAGGTCATAAATTTGTAGGAGAGTATAGAGGAGTATATAAAATGGGTTGGAGGGATGAAAGAGAAGGTGGAATGTCTTTGTGCCTGAAGCATTATCTACTGACAGCTGGTACACCTTTCAATGTCAGGATACCTTCTACTGAGAAAGAACAGAACTTCACTCTAACTTCTCCAAAACCCAAGCAGAATAATTCAGTGACTTCAAAAAACCAAGGTTGATTCCTAACTTACTACAGGACGGATACAGGTGCAGGCAACCCTACAAATTTCTACATGAGACATAGCTCAGTGTATCTCCACTAATCTCCAGTGTATGTGAGAGAACTATAGATGCCTGATATACTGAGCAGAAGTTATATGCTTCCATGATGTGAAGGATATCACTATTGGCCAAACATTATTAGCCAAACCATATTTCACCAGAACAGGCTATAAAATTGCCTTGTGTTCCCTATAGGAAAAAGAAGTTAGATATGTGGGAAGGGGAACAAAGGCAGCTACATATATCAAATGTTTTTCTTTGAGCTCTTTTTCTCTCAGTGTGCTTCTGAGATCTCTGCATATTAATAAAAGTCGATTTAGCTGATTCATTCTCGTGACTGCCATTTTTTTCCTGCTAAAGGTCTTTTAGTTATTTCTTATTTCTGCCATAACTAACAATATTGCTGTGGTCATTTGGGATATATAATTCAGATTTTCTCTAGACTGTTGTTGTAGGCTCATTGAAGTAGTATTTTATGAGGACATCCAGACTGAGGCAATAGAAAAGGTCAAGAGAATGCCTGGACCACTTGGAGAACAGTCTATCATGCAAAATCCCGAAATGGATTGAAATGAAAGCCAACACCACAAATGCTGTCTATTCATGCTTGTTCTAAAGAAATAGAATGGTATTATTTTCAGCATGTTTTACTTTCTCAATTGAACATAGCAGAACAAAAAAGCCAAGGTTGTTGAAAATGGATCATTCAGTTAACAAATGCCAAAATCAGATACTCTGGTAATTTTCTGCATTCTAGTCAAACTCTATTGATAATTATGAGAGCAATTGGAACTTAATATTGCTAATAGAAGACACACCTTCAAGGACTTCTGCAAATGTCAAGATGAGTGAAATATTTGACAAGATAAAGAAGATGAATCAACCACAATCCTCTCCATTTGAGAGTGAAAAAATCCCAGTGAGAATACCATAAAGTGCTCCCTGAGAACAAATTGTTCTAGGGGAAAATTGATTTAATGCAAGGTTTAAAAAAATCTCTCTCAAAAAGTTGAGGACAAAATAATAGTAAAAATTAAACTGAATGAGACTAACTTTGCAACAGAGTAAGGAATGCGATTTGCAGTAGTAGGTTGTTGCCTTGTATGTATGAAACCCTCATACATACCCTCAGTTTGATTCCCAGCACCCCAAAATAAATATTGCAGATATGGTGTCTTTTACACAGATGAAAAACTTAGACTTTAAAACACACAGGGACTTCTAATTAAGTCACACAATCTGCTGTGTACTGAATGTATAAGAGTTTGTTGTAGTCTAATCCCCACTGTGATGGTATTTGGTTGTAAAGTCCCTGTGACAGGTGGTTGGGTTTGATGAGGTCACAACGGAAGGACAAAGTACCTCTATGCCAGAAACAGCTATCTGAAAACCCAACACCAATAAGTGGCCTTGAGCTTCCTTTTCTCTAAAACTGTTTTAAGAAAGTGTGTGTAGTCTAAACCATCCAGTACATGTGCTGGAGAGATGGATTGGGGGTTAAGAGTGCTTGCTTTATTTTTTAAGATTTATTATTATTATTATTGAATTTTGAGTTTATGCTTTGATCTCTGTGTGGATATGTACATACGTGTACAGATTTCAGAAGTGAAAGTCATGTACCCTAGAGCTCAAGATATAGGTAGTTGTATGCTGCCATGTAGGTACTGGAAACCAAAGCCAGAACTGCAGCAGCAGCAGCAGGTACACTTACTCAAGCCATCTCTCTAGCCCCCCTACGGTATGTCATTATAAAATTCTGAATGAACGTTCTGTCTAAAATATTTCGTGTACTTGTTTTCCTCAATCACAGTTCATTATTGATCAGATTGCAAATTTAGGTCATAAAAACTTACTAGTTTCATAGATAGGAATGTAGTAAAAGATTGTTTACCTTACCATGGATTTTATGATCAGCTGAGGAATCTGTATATCTCATTAAACTATTTGGCTGATAATAGAATTCATTACTTTCAAGAGACAATATATCTGTGCTCATCACTTAACAAGAATAAAACCACAAAGAGACAAAATTGCTGAAATTTTCAATTTTGTTGAAAGATCCTTCCTTAAGATTTGTGGTATTGGTAAAAGTATATACAAAGCCCACTTATTAGATATCTTTCTAACAAGCTAGAAATCTGTTTGAATTTAAAATTCTGGGAACCATATTCCACAAAGATACTTAAAAGTATCCATTTTTATTGCTGCTGTAGTCACAATAGTTAGGAAATAAAAAGAGGACAGATTTAAATAAACTGATAAAAATATAGTACATGTATTTAATGGAATTTTATTTAGACATAAAGAGAAAATTATGACATTTGCTAGAATTTAGGATAAGCTAACTATCCTAGATTCAAAACACAAATATGACACAGTTTCATTCATTTATAAATGCTATATTTTAATTGTTACACACAAGCACACACACACACACACACCACCTATGAAACTAATAAGTTTTTATGATCTTAAAGGGAGGTTAAAAAAAAAAAAGGGTAATGGGAATACATACAAGCAGGAGGGAGGATGAAGGTATGGAGAAATAAAGTCAGCAGGAGGGGGAAGGGGAAGAGGCAATGAAGGAGAGTAGGGAAGAAGAATGAGACACAACCAAGAATGTATAAAAATGACATAATGAATGTGCTGGAGAGATGGATTGGGAGTTAAGAATGCTTGCTCCTCAATCATGAGTAATGGAGATAATATTCTAGAACCTATATAATTAGCCAATGACTATAACTTGAGCTCTGAGTGATATGACTGCTTCTTGCCTTGGTGCACATAGGTGCCTGCACATATTTATACATTTATACAGAAACGTACAAACATGCACTTTTAAAAAAGAGAAAGTGTCATAATGAAACCCATTATTTTATGTGTTAATGGTTAAAAGGTGATGAAAAAATTTCAGGAGTCTGATATCCTGAGTAAGAATATGGTCATCAGGAAATGCAATCAAAACAACCCTGAGATTTCACCTCACACCAGTGAGAATGGCTAAGATCAAAACTCAGGTGACAGCAAATGCTGGCGAGGATGCGGAGAAAGAGGAACACTCCTCCATTGTTTATGGGATTGCAGACTGGTACAACCATTCTGGAAATCAGTCTGGAGGTTCCTCAGAAAATTGGACATTGAACTGCCTGAGGATCCAGCTATACCTCTCTTGGGCATATACCCAAAAGATGCCCCTAACATATAAAAAAGACACGTGCTCCACTATGTTCATTGCAGCCTTATTTATAATAGCCAGAAACTGGAAAGAACCCAGATGCCCTTCAACAGAGGAATGGATACAGAAAATGTGGTACATCTACATAATGGAATATTACTCAGCTATCAAAAACAACGAGTTTATGAAATTCGTAGGCAAATGGTTGGAACTGGAAAATATCATCCTGAGTGAGCTAACCCAATCACAGAAAGACATACATGGTATGCACTCACTGATAAGTGGCTATTAGCCCAAATGCTTGAATTACCCTAGTTGCCTAGAACAAATGAAACTCAAGACGGATGATCAAAATGTTAAGGCTTCACTCCTTCTTTAAAAGGGGAACAAGAATACCCTTGGCAGGGAAGAGAGAGGCAAAGCTTAAAACAGAGACTGAAGGAACACCCATTCAGAGCCTGCCCCACATGTGGCCCATACATATAGAGCCACCCAATTAGACAAGATGGATGAAGCAAAAAAAGTGCAGACCGACAGGAGCCGGATGTAGATCGATCCTGAGAGACACAGCCAGAATACAGCAAATACAGAGGCGAATGCCAGCAGCAAACCACTGAACTGAGAACGGGACCCCCGTTGAAGGAATCAGAGAAAGAACTGGAAGAGCTTGAAGGGGCTTGAGACCCCATATGTACAACAATGCCAACCAACCAGAGCTTCAGGGACTAAGCCACTACCCAAAGACTATACATGGACTGACCCTGGACTCTGACCTCATAGGTAGCAATGAATATCCTAGTAAGAGCACCAGTGGAAGGGGAAGCCCTGGGTCCCACTAAGACTGAACCCCCCAGTGAACTAGACTGTGGGGGAGGGCGGCAATGGGGGAGGGGTGGGGAGGGGAACACCCATAAGGAAGGGGGGGGGGAAGGGATGTTTGCCCGAAACCGGGAAAGGGAATAACACTTAAATGTACATAAGAAATACTCAAGTTAATAAAAAAAAAAAAAAAAAAAGAATATGGTCATGGGAGAAAAGTAGGTGGCCTATGGTCTAACCCCCTCTTAGAGTTTCAGCACTTAACAAATTGAGTTTATAGACACATAAAGTCATTTTAGTTTAAACGCTTCCACTGTGCCCCAAGCTTTCATGAAAACTTATGGTCTCACCACATCTTGAACCTACTGAGTGTACCATAACATTATTATGTGATCTTAAAAGGATGGACTTCAAGAGGAGAACCAAAATGGCCCTTTTCTTTTTTTAATTTTTTTTTATATGAGTACACTGTAGTTGTCTTCAGACACACCAGAAGAGGGCATTGGATCCCATTACAGATGGTTGTGAGCCACCATGTGGTTGCTGGGAATTGAACTCAGGACCTCTGGAAGAACAGTCTGTGTTCTTAACCACTGAGCCATCTCTCTCTAGTCCCCAAAATGGTCCTTAATGAAGGCCTGACTTCTCTGTAAGGTGAGGTTCTGATGCAAAGGTCTTGTTCCCCAGTTGGTTCCTGATTTGTCAGAAAAGAAAGCTGGGGAGGGGCGAGGGCAATTGCTAGGTGGAAGGTACTGGTGAGACTTTGCAGAAAGAGAGAGAACACTTTTCTGCTATGTTTTGGAGCAAGAAGAACGCAGCAACAAGGTGAGGTCTCAGAGAGAGCTGGGGCACAGCCACAGGTGAGTAGCCAAGGATATTTAGCAGGTGCTAGGTGGTACTAGCTGCCACGTTTAGGGCACGAGGGGAGACAGAGAAAATAAATTGTTAAGGGTAAACTTTTCCAGGTGGGAGTAACGCCCAGCAACTGTGCCAAGAAGGCAAATTGTAAATATTAACAATCTCTCCCAATCTCTCTCTCTCTCTCTCTCTCTCTCTCTCTCTCTCTCTCTCTCTCTCTCTCTCTCTCTCTCTCTCTCTCTCTGTGTGTGTGTGCATGTGTGCATGTGTGTGTGTTTTATCCACAGATTCAGGGAAGCTGGGAGAGAGCTGGTAACAGGGTTACCTCCCAGAATAGAATCAAAGGGAGGTAAAAGCAAAAGGGAAGACAGAGGGGCCGATAGTCCTGAGATCAAGGGTTAAAGCCAGCAGAGATTTGAAACTACATGCAGGGGTTGGGGATTTAGTTCAGTGGTAGAGCACTTGCCTAGCAAGCTAAAGGCCCTGGGCTCTGTCCTCAGCTCTAGTAAAAAAAAAAAAAAGACAAAATAAAACTTCATGCAACACTTCTTTATAGAAACATTGTGGGATACTAGGTAACCAGAGCATGGTATCCAAAATGGGCACACTATCTCAGTAGGTACACCCCTTTGGACCCACAGAGTTTCTTTCCATGAGACAGGGTAAATCTGGAAGAAGTCAAGAAAGGAACATGCTATACTGTGGTCTCAGTGCAGGAACCCTCACTAAAAAGCCCTAATTAAGTATCAATTAACAAACCATTGTCTTTAAAAGAAAGTAGATATTATTAAAGAAATCAATACTGGAGGTCAGCATGTAGAAGAATGAAAATTGATCTATTCTTATCACCATGTACAAAGCTTCATTCCAAGTGGATCGAGGACCTCCACATCAAACCAGATACACTCAAACTAATAGAAAATAAGTGGGGAAGAATCTCGAACACATGGGCACTGGGGAAAAGTTCCTATACAAAACAACAATGGCTTATACTCTAAGATCAAGAATGGACAAATGGGACCTCATAAAACTGCAAAGTTTCTGTAAGGCAAAGGACACTATCATTAGGACAAAATGGCAACCACCAGATTGGGAAAATATCTTTACCAATCCTACATCTGATAGAGGGCTAATACCCAAAATATACAAAGAACTCAAGAAGTTACAATCCAGAGAGCCAAATAACCCTATTAAAAATGGGGTATAGCGATAAACAAAGAATTCTCAGCTAAGGAATATTGAATAGCTGAGAAGCACCTAAATCAATGTTCAACATCCTTAGTCATCAGAGAAATGCAAATCAAAACAACCCTGAGATTCCACCTCACATCAGTCAGAATGGCTAAGATCAAAAAGTCCGGCGACAGCAGATGCTGGCGAGGATGTGGAGAAAGAGGAACACTCCTCCATTTTTGGTGGGATTGCAGACTGGTACAACCATTCTGGAAATCAGTCTGGAGGTTCCTCAGAAAATTGGACATTGCACTACCTGAGGATCCAGCTATACCGCTCTTGGGCATATACCCAAAAGACGCCCCAACATATAACAAAGACACATGCTCCACTATGTTCATAGCAGCCTTATTTATAATAGCCAGAAGCTGGAAAAATCCCAGATGCCCTTCAAGAGAGGAATGGATACAGAAAATGTGGTACATCTACACAATGGAGTACTACTCAGCTATCAAAAACAATGACTTCATGAAATTCATAGGCAAATAGAATGAACTAGAAAATATCATCCTGAGTGATGTAACTCAATTACAGAAAAACACACATGGTATGCACTCATTGATAAGTGGATATTAGCCCAAAAGTTCGAATTACCCAAGATTCAATCCATAGACAATATGAAGCTCAAGAAGAAGGATGACTAAAATGGGGATGCTTCACTCCTTCTTAAAAGGGGGAACAAAAATATCCATAGGAGGTGATATGGAGGCAAAGTTTAGAGCAGAGACTGAAGGAATGGCCATTCAGAGCCTGCCCTACATGTGGCCCATATATATACAGCCACCAAAACTAGATAAGATTGATGAAGCTAAGAAGTACATGCTGAAAGGGACTGGTTATAGATCTCTCCTAAGAGCCACACCCAGAGCATGTCCAATACAGAGGTGAATGCCAGCAGCAAACCACTGAACTGAGAACAGGACCCCTTTGGGGAAATTAGAGGAAGGATTGAAAGAGCTGAAGGGGCTTGCAACCCCATAAGAACAACAATGCCAACCAACCAGACTTTCCAGGGAATAAACCACTACCCAAAGACTATACACAGACTAACCCAGAGCTCCAACTGCATATGTAGCAGAGAATAGCCTTGTTGGGCACCAGTGGAAGGGGAAGCTCTTAGTCCTGCCAATGTTGGACCCCCAGTGCAGGGGAAGGTCAGGAAGGGTGGTAAGGGGCATGAGGATGGTGGTAACACCCTTATGGGGGAGGGGAGGGAATGGGAGCTTATGGACAGGAAACCGGGAAAGGGAATAACATTTGAAATGTAAATAAAGAAATATATCTAATAAAAATAAAAATAAAAGGAATCAATAGATGAACAGATCACTGAAAACAGCCTCCCAATGGAGGAGTTAGGTAAAGGACTGAAGGAGCTGAAGGGGCTTGTAACCCCAGAAAACAACAATACCAACCAACCAGGCTCCCAGGGACTAAACCACCAACCAAAGAGTACATATGGACCGTCCCATGGCTCCAGCTGCATATGTATCAGAGGGTGGCCTTATCTGGCATCAATGAGAGGAGAGGTCCTTGGCCCTGGGAAGGCTCGATGCTCCAGGTTAAGACAATGCCAGGGTGGGGAGGTGGGAGTGGGTGGGTGTGTGAGCACCCTCATAGAAGCAGTGGGGAATGGGGTAAGGGGGATTCCAGAGGGAAAATCCAGAAAGGGGATAACATTTGAAGTGTAAGCAAAGAAATTATCCAAATAAATAAATAAATAGCCAGATACTCTCCCTCAGAAGCTCACTCTGGGTTACAGCCCAGATTGGAGCTGGAAAACATGAGAAAAGATTTGTGAGAGGGTTCCTGGGAGACAAAGATGGATTTTACTAAGGTTTGAAAGAACTATGATTGTCTTGTATAGTTTAACTTCTTTCTTCTATCCCATTTCTTCTGCTTCATTAATTCATTTTATTTATTATAATGTATTCAAATACCTACTATTCTATATGTACTGTGCTACTTAAATAAGGACAAATCACATATCACCACAGGAATTCTCAACTCTCATTAACTTTGTAACCTTCTTGAGGAAAAGATGACATTTAAGGTAATATCGATACAACAGAATTAGGGAATTTCTCTGTTCATGCCCTGAAACCCACAATGTTGAGAAGTAAGGTAGAGTGATCCAATGAGACTTTTCTAGGAAAAGGTTCTTCAATTCCAGCACAATTATATCAGATGTACTAAAATTTTATGGTTTCTAGGGTTATACCACCATTTCTCAAGAGCGTTTTCTCAATGAATCCTTCTTAGTTTGACTCCAGCTCATATATGATAAAATAAATTAGAAAATCTACTCAGGTAAAGATAAAATCGAGTGTCAAGGACTTAGTATATTTCTAATTGTGCTCTGCTTCCTCAAATGACATACATGTATATAAGCAGTGATATAATAGCCACATATACAGTTCATATCATCTACAAGTTTACATTTTTAAAATGAAGACTATTTAAACACAAGAGAGAATAGGACTTGCTCATTTGAAGTAACGAAGATGAAGTCATTGTCTTAAGTGAAGAAAAGCAGGAACGTAAGATAAATATGACATCTTCCCATTCCAATGTGAAAGCTAAAACCACTGGTCTCATAGAAATAGAGAACAGTAGTTGCTAGATGTTAGGGTACTTAGTAGGGGAAAATGATAGAGGGATATTAAATAACAAGCACAAAAATAGTTATTTGCAAAGAATAAGTTTTGATGTTTTACAACACAAGGTGCCTATAGTGCACAATAATTTGTTACATGTTTTATAAGTAACTAGAAAAACAAGATTTTGAAGATGCACAACCCAATGAAATAATAAATGCTTAAGGCCAAATATGCTAATTACTCCAATTTCATCTAAGTATTATGCTCAGGTATTAAATTATAGTGTCTCTTTTTTTTTACAACTATTATATCTTAATAATAAATTAGAATGTCAGTGAAGGAATTGTCCATTACATTATCTATACCAAACCATTTAGGGAGGCATTCATAAAAAAAGTACCAATAGAAAACGTGCAGGTCCTCCTTTGGTCATTTAGTTTAGAGAAGACTGCAGAGATCTAAAAGGGCCATCAGACTCTCGCTCAGTGTAATAAAGAGAACAAAATATAATTTTAACTTGACTGTACTAAAGCTGTGTCCATCTCTGTCCTGTCAGCTCAGGAATACTTGGGAGAGGCCTTGGGTTCTTTGCTGGTTGGATCAGGAAGATGGGGTCTAATGCTTGTGTTGTGTTTACAGGTAAATGACAAGACAAACTAGTAAGATCAGTTCCTTTAACCATAGATTTGTGGAAGTAATGAAAAGCCTCCTTACATGACTGCTGTAGCTTGGTCACATATTGAAGCAAGCATTGTGAATTGACTGTTATGTATGTGCTCTGTAACAAATAATTTTCAGAGTTTTTGCAAACAATCTACTTTCCTGGAAGCCGATTTGTTTTAAATAAACTAATTTTTACCTTAAGAAAGCGTATTTAGGCAAAAAAAATTTCTCTGAGTAAACAATTTGGAATTTAAGAAAAAATGACTAATACATTTTAGTAGAAGCAAAATGGGAGTCAGCTTTAGTCAATGTCCCTAATGATTCATACATCATTATCTGCCCTTTTCTATGTGACTTTACACTTCCAGTAAGAAATAGAGAATGTTTTCCTGCCACCCAATTCTTGGCTCATCTGTTGTGCTTGGTTTTGGCATTAGCATGTAAACAGAAATAACATGAAAAGATACTTGGGAAAATAGTTGTGAAGAGGTCTTGGGCTTATGCATTTGCTGTTACTAAAACAAAGAAGTGCTTCTCTGCTGATCCAAGGAGGACTTTAGATACATGAACAAGCTCCCCCACCCCATTCAAGTTCAATTTGGATTACTCACAGTCCAGGCTCTGCCAGAGATACATGAGTGAGCCCAATAAAGACCTGTTTGGAGTAGCCACCTTCCAATTTGAATGGCAGATTTTAAAAAAAGAAGGAATTATTTTAGTCTTGAGCACTGAATTGTGGTATGACTTCGGACTCATCAATAATTGATATACTGTTCAAAACTACCTGAGCACGGAAAAGAGATGACACTGGAGTGTATTAAAGTACTTAAGAGAAATTTTGTCAATAACAATAGTACATTTAAGCAAAGACTACCACAGAGTCAGTTAGAGAATCTAAAATGATAAAAAAAAACACATCTATATCACAAATTAGAAGAAATCAAACAAGTGTTATTAGATAAGGTTCAAGAACTCTCCATGGTCATGTGGCTTTTTATATTACTATTATATACAAGACAGCAGTTTTCATTTTTCCCTTACTAAATGTTGACAGTAATAAAGTCCTTCATATTAGAAAAGAATATTTATTTGTCTTCCATAGAGATATGTAACCATGATAATAGTATAAGATCGTGGTTAAGCAAAAGTATTTCAAAAGTGACCAAATATACCTATACCATATGACTACAGTTTCCATGAAAATTTGAACACTAGTCTATGGCACTTAGTATCTATTAGTTAATATTGTCCTAAGATGGAAGGATCAAATCTGAAGAAATAACGTGACTTCCACCAAAATTTGTTTATTATTCAGCATTCCATCAGTCTCTGAAATTAATTTAACATTTTTTAGGTCTAGCACATAGAAAAAGTCTTTGTTTATCAAAAAACTTCTCTGTATCTGTAGGAAGAGATTTTATCTTACTACTTATGTTAATACCACGGAATAAGAAGAATGAAGGTAGATATTTGAAGTCAAGTTAAGTTAGCTCAAGTATTCCAGTGTGTTCAATACTAGAAAAAAAGGTTACAATCCAATTATGCCATGCAGTTAGTAAAGTATTCAAGGAAATCAAATTCAGAACACTTAGAAGGCATTTCCCAAGTGACAAAGCCAGACTACAACTGAGAATAAGAACCAAGTTCCTAAGTTGGATACTACAATCTGTCTGCCATACAAGTTAGTGTCATTACCCTGGCTGTCTTAGTTTGAAAATGAAGAGTTGTACACAGTGGATGATTATGAAATGTTTGATGAATTAATTGAAAGCAAATGTTGTCTTAGTCCTTGGCTTTTCTAAGTATTCTCGAGATTGTTCTGTTCATCTTGGTTAGCACTCAGGGATACGCACCTTTCCTCACACTTTCCTGGGCCCAAATGTATAAATAGTAAATCTTCCTTAGACACTTGCATCCTTATAGAAAAGCTTTAGGTTTTTGCATTAATTTACAAATGAATAAAAGCAAAAGATATTGAAAATTCCATGACTGGCAAACCTAGTATGTTGGGGCTCTGGAGTTTTGCCTCAGACTTGTATGAGATGAGGATCCTAAGATGAGCCCTCTTGCTTCTATAGAATAACACCATTTTAGATGATGGATAAGTAGGAATTTAATCTCACTCATACCCATAAAAATTAATGTCCTTCAGGTAAGTTTCTAGTCTCTTGTTTTAGAAACATGGGGATTTCCTTATATTATGAGATACTGCTCTCGTGAAACAGAAGTAGGAAGAAGATTTTTAATATGATAAATGACTGACAGGCTAAAACATACATGACTTTCCCAAGGTCATTAAACTTCAAAATTCCCTTTTCACTTTCTCCTAACACTTATCTCTGTCATAGCTTTGATTCCTATAAAGAAGTTATATATCTTGTCTTCCCGAAATAGAATCACATAAATGAACAGAGGATACCAACTAGCGAAAATCATGAACAGAATTTGCAATGAGGTTGGTCCTCAAACCAATGTTAGACTTCATTAGGCACCAAATAACCTGACATTCCCTTTCAAGATCTAGAAAAAAGAAACAATAAAACGATATCTAAAACTTCACAGTTATAGCTTTAAGCCAGCAACTTCCCTTTTCTTATTTTTGTATCATACATAAAACATCTAACACTTCAATACTTAGATTCAACTTGCAATCATTTATATTTTCTGAAAGTATTATTCACAGAAAGTCTATGGGAATGATGCAAATAAGTA
This sequence comes from Rattus rattus, assembly GCF_011064425.1. Classification (NCBI taxonomy): domain Eukaryota; kingdom Metazoa; phylum Chordata; class Mammalia; order Rodentia; family Muridae; genus Rattus; species Rattus rattus. The sequence continues at coordinate 50,911,694 of NC_046172.1, forward strand.
GTAGTTTATAAAGCAACTGTGCCTCTTCTTACAGCTATAGGGTGAAGAGAATCAAGTACTGCAGGAACTGGAACAAGAGAGCAGGGTAGGAGGAAGCATTGAATCTTATCCACAAAATCATCTTGTTGTGTGAAAATGCCACCCCTGACAAAAGACTGAGTGCTGCTTCACAAACTTCCGAAAACCAAAGGTTTTGAGCTAATATTGTTTCAAAGCCCACTATTCTGCCAGAGGTGACAGTACCTTAATTTGTCACTGTCAAGCGGGCCAATTTCTTTAAGGTCTGATTATTGTTGTTCTTCTCAACTGTCTCTAGACACAGCAGCTTACTAATACAGAAAGCATGGTAGAGGTCAACTTGAGTGACATCAAACAGAGCTTATTACCGTGTTAACTGTCCTAGCAGGAATGATACGATTCAGGTAATGGTATTGGGAGAGCACACACAGTCCAAAGGTTTTTTTGTGATTTTTGCTGTGTTCTGTTCAGGAGATGAACAGATGCTGATGAACAGGTATTGAATGTGAAACACTAATTCATAATACATGAAACACTTCATCCTTCTTCCTGGTGCACAAATCAATCTCCCAGTCCACAGAAAGCTGAACTATGAGCACAAAGAATTTCCCTCCATAAACATCCATAGAGATTGCCTGCATGGATAGAGCAAAGAATCACTGTAGAAAATGCTACTCTAGGTTCTGAAGGTCCGTTACCTACATCCAATTCAACAGTCTTTGGATTAGCTAGCAGGCAAATAGAGACAAAAAGCTTAAACTCAAAGCTCTTCCTGTCATACATATCCACCCCCAAGTTATTGTTTGAATTGAATTTTTTCTCTGAACAATAATAACAGGATGAAACGTTTCTGTGGTTTCCCAAAAGGCTACGGGGAAAATAAGACTTAACTCTGACACATGATGTAAGAGGGTACAGTTAAAAGTTGACAGAAGCCAATATTTACAGTGTGATTTGAAAATGATAGGACAGTTAGTTATAAACCTTTTTGAAACCTTTATAACACCTCTCTTCCAAGGGTCCTTGCTATGGGGTTAACTCACAGTTGGAAGCTATGCTACAACAGAGACATTTTGCGCTTGGATAAGAGCCTCATAATAAACAAATGTTTATGTCACTTCCAACTACCCAAAGAGGGAGGCTCTGTGCTTCAACTCTCCCTTGAGGGAAAATAAACTGTTCTGCAGGAATAACAGTCTGACAAATATTTCCAGGCTATATGAAATTCACAGGAATATTTTATTACTCACATAAGGGTAAAAGTAAGGCAGTCTTGGGTGTAATTAGGACATGCTTCTAAAGGCCAGCCAAGGGGATGGGACTATTTACAGTCTTCTTACTACAAATTTCTTCAATAGCACTGTAATCTACTTCACTCCCCACATTTCTACTCAAACTGATTCATAAGAATAGGCTTTTGTTTTTAGTTGTATCTTGTTCTCGTTGGCTCCAGGGCATTTAAAAACAAACAAACAAACAGCCTCCCCCCAAAACAAAACAAAACAAAACAAAACAAAAACTTTCCTGTTTTCTCGATATGAATCTTTTCTGTTGGCCTTCTGGTTCCTATAGTCTGTCTTTCCACCCCTCCCCACCCTGTCCTCCTGCCTGTTTGCCTGTTTACATTTAAGAGAACTTTGGGTCAAACCGAGCTGCCCATTAAAATCACATACGAATATTTTAAAATCCTCACAGGACTTGCCTGCATCCTTTCCACAGGGAAATCAGAATCTATATAGTAAAACCCAAGCATGGAATCTCCTCTTACTTTGTCAGTTAAATTATATTTTACATACCATTAAAAATACAAATCATTGATATTACACACTAAATGTGTGTACCTATGAAACATACCACCTCATCACAACATGGAGAATTCCTACCAGCCTAGAAGTTCCTTCAGGTTGCTTTATGATCAGTCACTAACCCCAAGGTACTCACTGCTTGAATTTCTAATCACCAGAAAATCATGTGAACAAAATTATATTGTGCTTTTCTATCCATATTGGCCTCACAGATACCATGTTTTATAATGCAGGTTTTAATTCAGAGGTCTGAGATAGAGCCTAAGTTTTTTTTTCATTTCTGACACTTTTCTTTATGATGTTAATGCTAGTTGTCTGTAAATCTGTCTAGTGACTAGGGTATAGTCAGGATCTGTATTAACTAAAGAGTAGTCTGAAATAATTTTTATAAGTGAGATTCTTTCTCAGCAGGTATAAAGTGAAAACAGTTTCTTACTTAGGGTTGGGACTTTGTTTTTACTTCATTACTCAGTGCAGAATTCAAAGAACTAAATTCAATACTCCTCAAATTATTCTGCAAAATAGAAACAGAAGGAACATTTCCTAACTCTTTTTATAAAGCCACTCTTACACTAGAATCATAAATCATGCAAAGACCAAACCAAAAGAAGGCAGGGTACTATAAGAAAGAGAAGGAGGAAGAAAAAAAGGAGGAAGAAGAAGACAAAGAGAAGGAGAACATTACAGACTAATATACCTTGTGATCATCGATGCAAAAATTCTCAATAAAATACTTGCAAACTAAATTTAACAAGACAAAAAAGGTTATCCACCACAATCAAATCAGCTTCACCCCAGAGATGGAGAAGTAATTCAGCATATATAAATCAATAAATGTAATGTACCACATAAACAGGTTGAAAGACAACAAGGACAAAAATAAAAACCCCTCGTGATCATAGATACAGAAAGGGCTTCAACAAAATCTTTCACCCTTTCATGATAAAAGGCCTGGGGAGACTAGGGATCTAAGGGACACATTTCAACATAATAAAGACAATTCACAGCGAGCCTATAGCCAGCATAGAATTAAATGGAGGGAAACTCAAAGCAATTCCACTAAAGTCAGGAACAAGACAAATTTGTCCACTCTCTACCTATCCAATATAGTACTTGAAGTCTTAGAGCAGTAAGAAAACTGAGGAGAGATCAAGGGGATACGAATAGAAAAGAAAGAAATCAAAGAATCCACTTTTGCAGATGATAGTATACATAAAAATTCTAAAGACTACCACAAATCTTCTACAACTGATAAACAGTTTCAGAAAAGTCATTCTCCCAATATTACTCCATAATATCCACATGTGTGGTTGACAAGCTCTTCTGGACATTGTCTAAATAAAAGGATGAGTCTGATGGATCCTATTTTTCTTTTTAAAGCTACTGAATAAAAATGCATGAAAAGGCGACATAAAACAAGGTCTTTCCCAGAATAAACTGATCATTAAAAATTACAATATAAGAAGTCCATACTTGCTTCTGATAACATAAATTTACAAGAGGCTATCCATGTTCAGTGACTAAGAAACACAGAACTGAGCCCTGACGCTGAGCCTCCGCTTCTTATAGGCAGTGAACCTGAATGAGTATCAAATACTATAATGCTAGCAGTTGAAAATAATTAGATAAATAAATGAATGCTGACCGAAAGATTTTATTTGCAAAGCCTGACTATACTTTTAATAGTCACTTGCCTCTTAAGGAGATAAATGAAAATAATCTAGATCTACCAATCAGTTTCTACTGTCCTATCATTCTCTTAACAGAAAGTCCCCAAAGACTTGCTCAGGATGATCACCAGTAAGCCTTATATATCTCAGATATCATGAATTATCTTCCAGCATATTAAAATAGGTAATTGAATTACATATTTATATTTATATTTTAAAAAGTTGTTGTCATCTGTAACTGTAGCATAGAGGTAGAGTGTTTTTCTAGCATTAACAGGGATCTGTGTTTGATCCTTCCTCAGCACTGCAAACAAATTATTTGTTTTTACAGCAATAAGATAAGGTTTATATTCATTAGAAACAAAAAGAGATATCTTGGTAGTACAAAATATCTATATGTAACTTTTAATGGACAATTAAATTTGATTCAAAATTTTCAACTCTTTAGAAAAGATCTGAAGACAGAGACAGTTTATAAAACAGGAAATTCAAATAACAGACATAAGATGCTAATTATGAAGTATGAAATTTAAAAACATGCAATTTAATATTTAGCAATAAAACTTTTAAAATTAATGTCATCATTATTGGGAAGTGTAAAATTATAAAATCTAAAATCTAAAAACCATGCAATTAAATATTCAGCAAAAGAAACTTAAAAAATCAAGATTGGGAAAGAAAAGTGAAGAGACTCTAGTCTGGCAGGCAGGCCTGGTCCTTCTCCCCTTCTACCTTGCTAAAAACTGCTTGATAACATTTGTAAAGCTAGCTGCCAAGGTATATTTCCTTATTTGGCCACTTCTTCCTCATGAGGCTCACTACTAAGTTCCAGCTGCCAAAGTATTGAAATCTAGCAACCAAAAGCCCCCTTTGGCTCACCTAATTAGCATGCCCAATTAAAATTAAACACCTCATCCTAACACAATTTCTCCTTTTACTTTTATAAACAACCATTTTCCTATGGGCCATATCTGTCTTCTCTATCCAGAGACAGTCCTTTGTCCCACTTAGGGACAAATACCCCTTACTGCTCTGCTTTGTCCCTTTCTCTTCTCCCCTTTCCTTCATTCTTTTCCCCCTCTTCCTCTAACTCCTGTCTTCGTGCCATTTCCATGTCATCTGGCCCTATGGGACAAATAAATCTTTATGCTGAGGACATGGTCTTTGGATATCTTGAGCCAACTTCAAGGTTATGCACTGAAAAGAAGCATGGAAATGTAAGTTATCAATAATGACTAGATAAGATTTAAAGAAAAACTACATTGAAAAGTTATTCATCATTACCTAATGCATTAGTTACTTTTCTGTGGCTCTGGTAAAATTCCATGACCAAAACCAACTTATTAAAGAAACGGATTATTTTGGCTTATGGTGTGTGTGTGTGTGTGTGTGTGTGTGTGTGTGTGTGTGTGTGTGTGTGCGAGAGAGAGAGAGAGAGGGAAGAGGGACAGACAGACAGAGACAGACAGACAGAGACAGAGAGACAGAGAGGCAGAGAGAAACAGAGAGCATAATGGTAGTAGAGGCATGGCAGCAGGGAGCTGGAGCAGAAAGCTAGATGACCACATTTTATTCATGTACAAGGGTCAGAGAGCAAACTGAAGTGGAAAAGTATAAAGTCTCAAAATCTGTTCTAGTAGTGCTTTTCCTGTACCCCTAAAGTTTTCATAACATCTCCAAAGAACACTACCAACTGCGAACCAAGTATTCCGTATATAAGCCTATAGGGAATATACTTCATTCAAACCAAATCTAATAAAGTTACAGATTTGTCTTGTGCAAAATATATTCTTAGCAATCCTGTAGGAACATGTGCTTTCTGATATTGTCTTGATGCCCCTATCATATTTTTTCTTTATTCTAAGTTGAGTTTATGACATGCTTTGACTATTAAGATTAGGTAAGTATTATGGTGTGGGGATATGAAGTACAGGTGCTCAAGAGTCCTTGTAGCTTTTACTCCTGTCACCTTGCTGCCACAAAGTTGCTAAGAAACCAAGCTAGCCTTTAAAGCATAGAAAACAACAGAAGAGAAACATCTAATTGACAGCCAGCCCTGACTGCCAGATACATGAATAAGGCAAACTTGGACCATCTCGTGTTAGAAGAGCTGTCAGATGATGGCTATAATATGAATGAGCCTAGGAGAGACCAGCAAATGAACTGCTTAGCTGAAACCAACCCAGATTTCCGATCCATAGAATTTATAAGTAAATAAAATGGTGACTGTTTGAAGTCACTGTGTTAATGAGGTCTTTTACACAGAGATGGGTAATTGATTATTCATATCCTTTGTCTCAGTGTTGATTGTTATATTCTTTATTAAAACTCTTAAGAAAGATACATCTGCCCTAGAAAACCTGTGTCAAAATGCTCATGCATGAATTACTCATAGTAATTCCAAATAGGGAAAAGTCAAATATTCATCAACAAAAAATGATTAAAAGAGGTGCTATATTCATGATATAGACTATAGTTTTATAATTACCTTGATCTCTCTCTCTCTCTGTGTGTGTGTGTGTGTGTGTGTGTGTGTGTGTGTGTGTGTGTGTGTATAACACATAGCAATGAGCTGCTTTCAGAGACTGTATTGATGTATCCCCAGATCTCTGACAAATTAAATTTTCAGTTGTTTCTAGGAATGTCGACAAACCATGTGTTTAATTGAAATAGAAGTATATAACTTCCCTTCCTCCCTCCTTCCAACTGCTCCCATGCATTCACCTCAAGTCGATAACCCCCTTTCTTTGATTATTATTGTTACATATATGTATGTGTGTACACAAATGCATAAATACAATCTATTAAGTCTATTTGATGTTTATGTGACTAATTCCCATTTATCCTACAAAAGTATATTGTTTAATATTCATATTGTATAGTTCCTGTAGTTTTCCTTAATATTCATCTCTGATATTAGAAGAGTATATTTCATACACTCTACTGTCAATGTGACATATTTCACATTTTTTCAAATGAAAATAATGACCATTATATTTAGTAAAATATATGAGCAATTAAGTTCTCAGGAGCAACCAGTAAAGCACATAGCTACAAGGCCCTCGGGAAGGCCTGCAAATTAGTTTCAGCAAAGATAGATGAGGCCTATTTACCAGGATGGAGAAAGGGGTGTGATTTGATAGAGTTTGTCACCTACTCTGACATCAGGCCAAGCAAGGCATTCCCAGGTTTGTAATCTTTTGCACAGTTCTTTACACCGATAATGGACTTGAAGACATGGTTAAGAGTCGGTTTGAATCAAAGTAAATGTTCAAATACAAAGAGGAAGATTCAGGTATGCCCCTTCTCTGCCCATGAGAACAGAAAGCATAATTAAGATGTCATACTCCTTTGTCACTTCCAAGACTCTAGAGAATTGGTACTCTGAGAATCAATCTACTGAATCAACATGAATGAATTAGAATACACAACTTTGGTGTTACCCAAGAGATTAGATGGTTGTTTCCAAATGTTCTTTATACCCTATTTTTTCTTCAGAGAGTTTCCATCTGTGTACTTTTCACTTTAAATTTCCCAATGAGAAGAGTTATACATGTGCATTCTATCAGTGCTTGGCCTTGTGGCTAGATAAGGGTTGATGTGAAGGAAATTACAGCATGACATACAGCTCAAAAAAAAAATCAGGCCTTAAGAAACATCACCTACTTGAGCTTGCCTCTTGTGTTCCTGTCATCTGCTATTAGAAAAGTATCCCCAAGTTGCCATTTCCCCTCGATCCTTGCCTCTAGAAGACATGAGAGACAGATCTGAAACTGCCCAGAAGTATGATGTCTAATCCGGTCCAGTCAAATTAAACATAGCTCAGCAGAATCCTATCTGAGCTACATACTCCTTGAGCCTGAAAATAAAAGTTTAATGCATCAATCTCTGAGGCCAATGTCCATCCAAATAGGAATTGTAAGATACAGAACATAGAAAAGAGAAAGTCTGAAAAATGTTTTACCTGTATGAGTTCTACTGAGGAGTAATGTAGACTAGACTAAAGGACAAAACCTCTCTGATCTACGTGTGCTGGCATATATAAGCATGAAAGTTTTCACAAATATTAAATTTTCATATTACATAATCAAGTATTTCATCCCGATTCCATGCTAATACAGAACTCTAGGGTTGTAATTTGGTTTTGTGTGCAACTTGCCTAAAGGGAAAGAATATGCCAGTTGAAATAATTAGACAATGTGACCTATATGCATAAGACTGTTCTGTGCCTTAAACACATCAGAGCTCAATAAACTATAGCCTCCTGTGTCCTTCTCAAGGCCTCTGGAGCCCTCTCCCAAATGAAGGCAGTATTTCCCACTGTCTATAGCAGGAACATACTCTTGCTAAAACAAATCACTTTAGAGTTTATCCTTCTTCATTTGTGTCCTTCTTGACAAAAGACAGGTTAGAGAGCTCCCCTAGAAACCTACATTTAATAGATAGTTGCTTTTGACTTTTAGAAAAAAAAGACACTCACTAAGAATCATCAGGCAGATAACTCCATTATCAAAGGATGTTAATTTCAGCAACCCACATATATAGGAGTAAAACTTTTATCACTCCATCTAATTATGTGATGATTAATTATAGATACAAACAGAATAAAAACAGAGTGTGTACAAGTTTCACATTATGCAGTAGTAGAAGCAATGATTTTATGATCTTTTGGTGCCTGGGTGAATATTCATAAACAACTGGTAAGCCTCAAATTAGAGTTTAAGCCTCTAGTTTTACTTTATATAATAGTATTTTTCATTTGCAATATATTTGATTATTCATTATTATTCAAATTTTGAAAGAGGTAAAACGTTTATTTTCTACTTGTATAACCTATAACCAGAGGCCCAAAATGATTTAATCTCTCAAAATTGTCAACGTGTCAGAGAAAATCCAGAACACAACCACTTGGACACGCTTGAGGAACTAACTCCTTTCTTGTTCTTCTTTTAGGGATAATATTTTGCAGGGACATTGGTGAAGAGCAATTATTAAAGTGGGAATGTCTGCTACATGTACAATTTATACAGCACAGAAGCTTACTGTAATCCTAAGTGGCATGTTGATAAGCTCCTGTGAGTACACAGCAGCAAAGACGTGGAACTCTTTAACCAGGCGGTGATTCAGTGAAAGCAAAGATTGAGCATGAGACAGAAACCGAAGTAGAAACACAAAGTGGAAAGGACAGGCACAGACATTCTTTTAAAAACAGGTGTTTCTGTGGCTTGCAGTGACTATATCATTCTTTGCCCAAGAAACCCCACAAAACAGGTAGTCCATCTGAATGCTTCCCATGGAGAACCCAATCCTAGCACTCCAGAAATACTGAAACCAGTAGGTATGTTCTTAAGTTAGATGTCAAAGGGCTGTATGTGCATAACAATCATAGTTGTCTAAAGATTCCAATGTTTACTGAAAACAAATGACTATAACTTTTTATTGAGTTCTCACTGAACACCACAGCAGATATCATTCCCAACTTGCAAAGAAGAAATTTAAAGAGGGTAAACTTCCCAGATGCCCTCACTAATATCCCCACGAACTACAATCCCAGTTTTGACCTTAAGAACACTTTATTTTCTTTGAAATGTGTTCAGAATGAAAAATCATTAGTGGACTGTATTCCATTTCAAATTTTAAATTTTGCTATTCTCATTATATCACTTTATAGATGCATTCTCAATGGTAAATAAATTAATTTGAGGAGTGGGAGAATACTTTCATGGCAGTTGTCCATACATATGCAAATTTTGATTGCTTTTCTATTCCTTTCCAAATGAAAGCATTGCATTTATATGGACAATTTTAACATTACTTGTTTTTATTTTCTGTCTAGAAAAGTTGTTTTTCTCACAATGCCACCTTTGATCAGCTAGAAAATTCCAAGCCATTCTCTAAGGGTCTTGGTAACAATCAATACATTTTTTAAACTATTGACTTTCTGAAAGCTTGTTGTATGCCTGAATGGCTTCAGTTGTAATCACAAAAGCCAGACACTATTTGTCATTATTATGGTATGCAGAATTTTGCTGGCTCACACTTTTTTTTTCATCATCATGTCACAAAAACACCTTCAAGGACAAAAAGCAAGGTGGAACTTTTAGGACCTTTTCCCCTCAGCCTTCAGGAACTCTTTACCCTCTTGACAGTAAAAGTGCTGAGGTTCATAAAACTGTCTGAAGAGCAGCCAGCACAAAAGGGGAATTACTGCTGCAATGTTTAAGAGCCCACAGACAATAGCGAACAGCAGAGCTCATCTTGTCTACAGTTACACATGCATTAGGTCTGTCTGCATCGCCCACACAATGGAATGTCAGCCTGCATCTGTGAGGGAAAGGCAGAGTGCAATCATCCCCTCTATTAACAGCAATGTTATATTGGGATTCCTCTTTGTTTATCACATTTTAACTGCTAAGTCCCACTGCCTTTGACAAATTAAGAGCAAATGTATCACTTCTTAGACTTCTGAGGCATTAACTAAGAACCACATGCAGAAAGTCACTGTGCTCTCTGAGTTAGTATTACAAACAGCAATTTTAAAGACACAGTGTGGAATATGAGCTCATAGAGACAGCATGCACAAGACCTGCACAGGTTTAAAACCCACAAAATCCCAACACTGAGAAGGAGAAGTAGACACAAAGTCTCACCCCTACCCAAGAAGCTATTTGTAATTAATATCTGCTGAGAAAGGAAAAAGCAGTTTTCTCTAATGGACTGATACTGGGTAATCAACCACACTCCAAAGCAGACCTGTGTCCTGTAGCAATTGGCCCAAAACAGACTCCATGTTTTTGGTGTGATTTGTTTGTTTGTTTGCTTGTTTATTTGTTTCATTTTGGTTTTGTCTTGTTGGATTGTTTGTTTTGATTTTCATTTTTTCTTACACACACACCCACATACAGAGAGAGAAATGTAGAGACAGAGACAGAGACAGACAGAGATAGAGACAGAGAGACAGAGACAGAGAGACAGAGACAGAGAGAGACAGAGAGAGACAGAAAGGGACAGAGAGAGAGATAGAGAGAGAGACACACAGAGAGAGACACACAGAGAGAGACAGAGAAATGGACATGGAAGGAATATGATCAAAATAAATTATATGAAAAAAATATTTGGGGGTTGGGATTCCAAGACAGGTTTCTGTTTAGCCTTAGCTGACCTGAAACTCACTCTGAAGACCAGGTCAACCTCCAACTCTTAGAAATCTGCCACCAACCATGCAGCCTACACTTGCTGCCTGAGACCCCCAGCACATATATAGCAGAAGACTGCCTGTTCTGGGTTCAGTGGGAGAAGACGCACCTAATCCTCACTTGAGGACCCAGGGAATGGGGATATGGGGTTGCGTACCCTCTCTGGGGAAAGGCAAGAGGAAATGAGGTGAAACTGCAGGGGGACCATGATGGGGACAAAGGCTGGAATGTAAATAAAATAAAATAAAATAAAATAAAATAAAATAAAATAAAGAAATCTGCCTGCCTCTGCCTCTGCCTCTGCCTCTGCCTCTGCCTCTGCCTCCTGCCCTCTGCCTCTGCCTCTGCCTCTGCCTCTGCCTGCCTCTGCCTCTGCCCTGCCTCTGCCTCTGCCTCTCTGCCTCTCTGCATCTCTGTCCCTCTCCTCTCTGCCTCTCTGCCTCTCTCTCTCTCTGTCTGTTCCTCTGCCTCTCTGCCTCTGCCTCTGCCTCTCTGCCTCTGTCTCTGTCTCTCTGCCTCTGCCTAGGCCTCTCTGCCTCTCTGCCTCTCTTTGTTTACCAGTGCCTCTCTCTCTGTGCCTCTGCCTCTCTGCCTCTCTGCCACTCTGCCTCTGTCTCTGCCTCTGCCTCCTAAATGCTGGAATGAAAGGTGTGAGCCAACATTGCCAGGAAAAAACTTTTAAATAAAGAAAGAGAAATGGTGTGGTGGCAAAAGAGCACACAAATTTCAGAGGCTACTAGTAGCTTTCATCTCTGCAGAGAGTAAGGAAACAAAAAGGGAGAAGCAGCATATAACAGAGAAAAAAGAGCTGGACAAAGAGGAAAAACACAGAGCATGGTTAATTTGATAGACTATACGTAAGTAGATAGAATCTAAGATAATAAGCCTAATAGTTCCTTAAAATCAAATCATTAATTTACATTTTAGCTCCTGTAAAGATTATTGATTATGCATTTCCAAAGAAATCAATTTCTAAACAAAACCTTCTCCAACTGATGAGAGTAAAAATAACAACATTGACTAGAGTTTTCATTCCTCCTATATCTATTTCTACAAGTATTTTTCTTCATATTTTATATCTTACGTCACATTTAAAAGCACCATCTTGCTCTCCTCAATGTGATTTTACCCAGAGAAAGTTAGATCTGGTAAAAGAAGAAACAGAAGCCTATTGTATTTTTTATCTAAAATGTCTTTAAGGGTACCCAAATATGTACAGATGAACTGGCAATATAAATAAAATCTTAACGCATAAAAGTCCGATGTGGCCAATTGTAGATCTCTGTAGTAGTCTCCATCTCTTGCAAAAGGAATCTTCTTTGATGGGAGGGTGAGAACTTACATGTCGATATAAGAATAAGTATTGGGAGTATAGTTAGATCTTAAGAGTGTGGAACATGCCTTTAATTTCAGCACTCTGAAGGAAGAAGCAGGTAGAAATCTGTGAGTTTGGTCTACACAGTAAGTGCCAGGGCAGCCAGGACCAAATAGAAAGACACTGTCTCAAAATACAAAATAAATGAATGAATGAATGAATAAAATAAATAAATAAATAAGAGTATAGCTAGAAATTGAATGTGGGGAAATAGCAACTATACCGTCTCTGTAACTGGTCAAAATGCAGAGAAACTATAATTGAGATAAACAAATGTATAATGAAGAGAGCAAAATCGCAGAGTTGAAAGATCTACTTTAGTTCCAACTTCCCTGTGGCAAATTATTTAAGCCCTTTAAAACTATAAAATGGGGCTATCAACATAGTTCACACAGTGTTATATGTCCACGTTGGATTTGGTGGCCTGATATCGTACTCTTTACTGAAAAACAAATAAATAAACCACTTTGTCTATAGGAAAATACATTTCCTATTCTAGTTGTACAGTTCATTCAGAAAGCTCCAATTCTCTATAAATGGCCATGTTGGCCACTCTTCACTACAAGAACTATATTGCCTATGCTTTATAACTTAGAGTCTACAATTGGTCTTCTTGACTTTGAGTCCTCCTCTTGACATTTTTTTTAAATCAAAGACTTTGAGTAAACAACTTCTGTCCCCCCATATTTCAAATCTGTAGGATCATATATAAATTTCACTTTAAATTCACCGTGATTCACCACAATAACTAAAAACTATTAAATAATCACCAAGAGTCAGTTGTTAATTTACATCACTATTGTCATTATTTTAGTCGTAGTGTTTTGGGCAGCCATGCTCCCAATCATATAGAAGAAATAAGTGGAAAACTACAAACCAAAACAGGAAAGGGTTTTTAAGTCCAATAATGTTTGGATTCCTGTCCTAATCCCCAGCTACTTACAGTCATGAAAATATAATCCAAAATATTTTCCTTTTGGCTTATCTGACTTGAGTCAGATTGTTGTTTCTCACAACTAGAAGTATTAATGCAATGACTATAAAGGCACAGGGAACATTTATAGTTCCATACAGACCAGGACATAATTATTTTAAAGGTTCAGGACAGTATTACAAACCTCTGAGTTTTCTTCTCAGTATAATTTAAAATCTTTGCCTCAGTGCTAGAGGCACCATTACAAACAACTCAAAGTAAAACATTCTATCTGGAAACACAGGGTAAAACTGAATCCATATAGTGCTCTCCACATTTTTGCTTTAAAAACATTTTCTGGCACATATAAAGTTCAAGTTAGGGATAAAAATGTATTTTAATATTAAATAACGCTGTGTTTAGATTTTTTTCCTAATACAAAAATCAAAAGGTTTTTCAATATGATTCAAGTGCAAAGTGGAGCTAATACACACATAATCTTTCAGAATATGCATAACACGGGTTGGTCACCAAATTCAGTATGTAGCAGAGTCCTTCTGAAATCTCAAATGCCTGGATCCCCGTCCCTCAGGATTCCTAACTCAGTAGACATGAAATACATACAGGTCAAGAACTGACTTTCATGCCAATGCTGCTGTCCCAGGGATGATACCTAGAGCACTACCATCTTCAGGAGTCAGTTAACTGGAAAGCCTAAGACCAACTGAACGACTACGGCAGGTTTATACCATGGCCATATTTTCTGCTTCAAGAAAAAAAAACTGTAGGTTTTAAAGGTCAAATTTTAAGTGCCCTCCATTCCATAATGTATTTTGTTACTGTCTCCAAATATGTGCCATTATTTTTCCTGTGATTTCACGGGAGTGCTTTGAATCTACTATTTACTTGTTAAACATGTGGACTCATCTACTGCAATAAAACAACACATAAAAATGCTCATGCTTTTTAAAATAATAATTCTGCTCTGAACGAATATTAAACAGAAGGAAAATGATATATCCACAAAGTTGTTAAAATGTTATCTATAATAACCATAAATTAGACAATATAAACATCTAACTTTAAAATAACAACTTAACAAATTGCGTAGAGCCAAAACAATTAGCTAACGATTAATATAATGGCTATGAATATGTAAAGAAAACAAAAATAATTGTAATATGGTATCAAATAAAGAAAGAATAATATTGAAACTATGTAAAGAAAATTCACATAGAAATTTAAAATAGAACAGCTCTCTTAAGGTAGTATGCTTCTATTCTATTACTGGTTATTGATAGTGCACAACTGTGTATGTCTCATTGAAGTACACCTTCCTGCCTTTTATGCCATGCCATGAGGGTTTACATGATGGAAAATATAAAACTGGAGGAAGAAAAAGAAGAACTTGCTTGCTTCTCATGCTTGTTCATAATTCCAACATGACTCTACTCCAGAATCAGCATTTAGTTCTAATTTGTAGTTTGTTCCTTTTTAAACATACCCAGAATCAATCACATTTTAACCTAGCAGATGCCCACACCATATATTTGGCACCCTATCTCCACCCTTCTAAGTCCTAGTTCCCCAAGACTCTTTACATGTGTTCTTAATTCTCTTCAACCCTGCTCCTTTGTCCTTACAGTCCTGGAAGCCCTGACAGTTCATACACTAACTATCACCAGGAGACTACCACATCTCTACTTTGCATTTTTGATTCTCTAATACCTGAGTAATTCTTTTGTGTGTGTTAACATTCGCTGGGAAGACAAAAACACCCATTTGCCTCAGATTGAGTATCAACAACAGACCAAAGTAATGACCTCAACCAAGGATAGCTTTGGATGGACTCTGTATCACCAAACATCTCACCCAGTGGGTGTAAGAATCTTCTTATAGCTGCATAGTTCTCCCCCCTAACAGTTAACCATCCACTCTTTATAGAGTCTAGCAGCTCCCAAGACCACATACATCAGAGACAGAATTACATGTACTGAGATGATAACACAGAGGCTAAAATCCCAGGTGAGCATCTAATGGTCTTCATCATCTTTCCCTTTTATGATAGAATATCAGTAGCTGCAATTCTGAAAGTTTCTTGTAGGTAATAACTGCTAATCTGATTAAGATCATAATGGCTGCTAAGTTCAGAAAACAGTATTCCACAACAGTTTTTTTAATTAAATTGTGGCAGTTAAAACATTTGATGTGTATCATTTTCCTAAGCAGATTGAAAAGTATTTTATTGTAAAAAAAGATTAAATAAAAAATAAATTTTATTTGTCTTGTTGCTCTAATAAATACTTCAAATATTATGCTGAGTGGGAGGGAGGAGAGGGAACATCTTTGTCTTGTTCCTGATTTTAGTGGCCTCCTTTTCTTTAAGTGAATGTTACACAAACGTGTGTGTCCACACACACATACACACACACATATGCATGTATGTATGTGTGCATATATGTATTCTTAAATACATAAATAAAAGCTGCTATATAATGTTAAAAATATATATTGTCTTTTAAATTAAAAACCTGGAAATATATCAAGTCTTGTGGACAACAGGTAGATGAGTGAAAGAAAATAATTGAAAGAAATTGCAAATAATAAACCAAAATGCTCTTATTTTCAAGAGAAAATAAATAAAACCTCTGATTCTTATACAAAATTGCCTTGTGCTAAATAAGTTACATTTGATTTTTATAGGCTGACTTTACTGTTCACACTCAGAATAATATATGAACCTTAACATCAAATGACATATGAACACACAATGTTCATTCAACAAATAGTAAAGGGGCACATTCTATGGACCAAACTCTGTGCTATATGAAGAGACACAAATCTCTTAACCGAAAGAAAACCAGTAGTTAAAAGGTCATGTGATAAGCACAATGATAGAAATAGGCCCAGGTTTCCATGGAAACAAAGGCATCTTTTGTTTGTTCAGACCACTTTCTCTGGTACCTATTGCTTTAACAATATTGAGATGATTTTTAGATTGATGGAGAAAGGATAAAAACACACTCTAGAAAATGTCTCTTGAAGATTAGAGGCATAGAGATATGAAAAAAATATACCACACTTGAGGATTTGCAAATACTAGCTGGCAGTCACAAAGCTAGCACACAGCAAACAGATGGACCTAGTTCAACTGGTGAAGGCACTTGGAGCCACTGATGGATTTTTAAACAATTGTCTTGATAGGAAACTGGCTGCCTAGCATGGGTTTCACAATTGGCACACTGAAAGGATACAAAAGTAAGAATAGAGGCCTGCTGTCAGTGTTAAGCAGGATATGTCCCTGGCTGGGTCTTAAACTGCCTTTCATCTACCCACAACTACAAATCACCTTTGCTTGCTCTATATTGATTGCTGCTTGATGTCTCCAATTCCTTGTTTACTCTAGCCTTAATGCTTTGACATCTATATTGATTACATTTTTTTTTCTGCCTCAAAACTATCCCACTTATTTCTTCTCATGGCTTACCTTGTAGTCCTTAATTCTTAAAACAACTCCTTCCATTTGATCTCTTCAATTCAACCTTGTTTGATGCTCTAGTCCTAGATTTTTCTGACACCTTAATGTTGATTTGAAAGACACTTTCTTTCCCTAAAGGAAACATATGGCAGCAGGCTTGATATATGCATGGCAATGAATTTTTAATTGAAACAGATACAAGTTTATACTTTTATACCAACACTTACTAGCCTTTCTTCTAGCTGAGTGGTATCAAATAACTGGCTCTGGCAAGTGGGCACACAGTTAGGAATAACATGTCTCATGCATTGTTTTTCTCTTTACTTTCACTGAAACCTATCCTATGTGACATAAGTTCAAGCGGCAGAACGTCCATCACCTTGAGTCTCTTAAAAACTGTATGGAATACAGCTCCCCCATCCATCACCCCCAACTGGATATGTATGTGAAGGAAAATACAAATTTATTTGGACTTACTGTATTTATTTGTGTTAAACCACTTCAAATTCAGTATTGATAGCACTTTATTATTTTTCCTATCTTAGCAAATATATTAATGATATGGCTTTAAATAACATATGTATAGTTTAGCCTTTATCACTTGCATCAGAAAAAGAGGAATGTAAACACATGGGTCAAGATAACAGGCAAACCAATGTAGCTTTTACTACATGTGCTTCTTTGGCATAAATTAATTCATGACATGGTTTATAAAATAAGAAATGGCTGATAATTAAAAATTTAAGTTGGCCCATATGCCCCTTTTCCCAGTATTATTTTATCTACTAAATAAGAGAAACTAAGCCCAAGTACACTACCCAAAATGAATGGGAGAACTATACCTAAGCATTGGCAATATCTTCCCTCACTTCTTGTTTGACTTTGCCTACAACTCCATATTGTTCGTTTATGGCAGTTTTTAATTCTTCACTCCTCCCAAACCCTTTTGTACTTCCTTTAAAAAATTGTGTGTGTGTGTGTGTGTGTGTGTGTGTGTGTGTGTGCGTGTGTGTGTGTGTGTGTGTGTGTGTATCCATGTGTCTGTCTTCCTAGTGTATGGCTGTATACCATGCACATAGAGGATTACAGAAGCAAGAAGAGTTTGAATCCCTTAAGAACCAGAATTATAGATGTTTTTAATATTATGTGCTCCTCACCATAACATTCTGACTTAACAAACCTAAAGGTGATGATATAATTGAATCATGTACAGAATCCTCTAAACCAAGAGGCAGAAATAAATTATTTCCCTCATCCAAATAGATTTTTCTCAGGTATTTCACCGTAGTAACAGCAGTCTGAGAAATACATGATCTATTCAGACATAAATCTGAAGATCTGAGGATTGATGAAGAAAGGAGAGACGCTTTCTCCTGCATCACTTATGGAGGCCAGAGTTTGGGTAGTAAACATTTATTCAATGGATAAAAGGGTGATCCTTTAATGTTCACCATGCTGTGTTCTCAGGCACATAGATTCCTCAAGAACTTCAGAGAGGAGAGAATTATCCATTATAGATGAAAGAATTCTAGTTTTCTGAGTCTGCTTGGCTTCAATGTTAAACAGCAAAAAACAAAGGCTTAACTTCAGCTTTACCAATAAAAAATGGAACCTCCGTTATAACAACAACCCTGACCAGATGCATTTTCCCTCTTCAGCCTATAATCTACCTATTCCCCATCTATTATCTCTGTAACTTTTGTGCCTCTTGCATTACAATGAATAAGTTTATTTGTCATATTCTTCTCCCTTCGCAGACTATGAGCATCTGCTTCCCATATAGCTTTGCAATGCTGTGCTACAGGAGTCCCAGAAATAGTTTTAAATTAGACTGAACTGATTTCATTATAACAGTGATCTGATTTTCTGATATTCAAACCACAAGTTACCAGGTATGATAATGCAGCTCTGAAGATCTTCCTAGGAAAAGAGAATCTGAGTAAACCCTTCAGCTACATATAAACTACCGGAGAAGGAAAAGCTTCCTGAAATATTTTCCACACAAATGTTAATAATCCATTCCAACTTTATTTTTCACTGGAATCCTCTCTTCGTCCTATGAGATAGGATGTGTGCAGAGGGGAGGATATAAGAAGAGGCAAACATTATATGAAAACCTTCAAACAAAGCAGAATTCGACACTCATTAGTGATTTTTCTTAAACTATTTTATTTCTGACATACAAGTTTATGAGAAATGTTTAACTCGGCAAATAGGATGCTTTCCTTAAATTTGATTTTAAACATTCATATATTAAGAGCTATTTTATACCAAAAGAGTCTTGGGTTGTACCATATACTTGTATTGGAGTCTAGATTCCAGCAAGATTCTCCACTAATGTTACATATATGTTAAATTTTAAAATAGTGCCCTATGGTATATAATCTAATTTTAAACATCACAAAACACTACAAGATCAATTTAATTTTTTCTTTGTATAGATAAAAAAATCTCTGGTTTGAAAACTGAGTTGTCTAACATCAAAATTAATATATAATGATACTACAATGTAAATACACATACAAAGAAAGATGCATAGCATAGTGTATCTTTAGTGATATGCTAAGGGCTCCAGAATTTATTTCAAGAGATAGTAGATAGAGGTATTTTCAAAGGGATATATAAAAAAATGATTCAGCAAGCCTACATGAAATAGATTAGAAAATAAGAAAAAAATATAGCATTCACACAGATGTGCCATTGCAGCTCCATGGAGTACTTAATCATATCAAACCTGCTATGCCCTGTGCATGCTTTTCATATACTGAGTTAACTTGAGATGGATGGCAAGACTCACAGCTAATTCATTTTTTAATCCTCTGAGTAATTTAACACAGTTCTTTGCACATAGTAAGTACTAAAGAATATGTGGATCATGAAGAAAAACCTTTCTAATTCTCTCTGCTTCTCCTCAAACGGAATAATACGCTTTCCATAATATTTTTTTGTTCAAAAAACTAACAGATCAAACTTCAAATCTTAGCTTAATAGCTACTGATTATCATTCCTTTTCTCCCCTTTACAATGTGAATCCCTTCAGGGCAGTCAGGCCCAGATGTGTAATTTTTGAACCTCAAAGGAAAAGGAAAATGCAGGGTCCTTATTTCAAAACTATTAAGAACTTTAAGACAATGGTGGAGTGTGAGAATGCTTCTGAGTAGCAGGCCCTGTATGTCTAAGTATTAACTTCAGGAGCTGGCCTTGAGGGCAGTGCTTCTGTGTTATGTATTGTTTTACTCATGATTCTTATCAAGGGACTCTTGTAGAGATGTTGATTAGATATACTGAGCAAACAATGAAGGTCAGGAGAGTTGCATAAAATAGGAAGGTTTAGTTGGGCAAAATCTGACATAAGTGGAGTCTACTGCATAGTTAGTTACCCTGCTGAGGACACAGTCAGGAGTGAATATCATCTGCTGTCATTTTGCCCTTCTCCTGTCTGGGCATCTTACCCTGACCATCTGTATTGCAAAATGTATATGTAAACACACCTCATCCAAAAGCAGTGTTTGTTCTGTGATGACTCACACTTTAGGAGACTCTGGCTTTGGTTTCCTCCTTTATTTCTTGCCTGATGTAATGGTAATGGTTTAACGTGTATGAAGCAATCAGCTGAAAGGATTTTTATAGACAAAAACAATGTATTGACTAATAACATAAGACAGTAGGTGTTGGTACTCATAAAGCAAACAAGGTTGAGTTATTTGAAAACATGTTGCAGACCGATCCTAGTTAAATGTTTGAAAAATGTAGGAGGGCAGAAAAGTATATATTGATCACCCTCTCTGAAGGACAGCACAGAGCTCTGAGATGAACTATAACCATGAAAAATCATTTTATCTATTACACAGACAAGCAATTTATCGAGTCTCTTTTTTTTTATCACACTTGAGTATCCTGCTCACAAAACACAAATATTTATCTTAATATCTGAAAATGCTTCTCTGTGACCCTAAGGAAAAGAAGCTACTTAAAAGGCATCAGCCCTCCGCCCATCTTTCTCATTTTCAGCCAAGTTGCAGCAGTTGCTCCTGAGCCACAGGCAACGCTTAGCAATTGTAATGGTGACCCCCAGTGGCAACAGCTTGCAAATGAAAGCCTTGCTGTTTCTCTGCCGAGGATGTCAACTTTATTAAAATGCTTTCTTTATAAAGGATATTGGCAATTTTGTTGAACTGTAATAAAAATGAACCACATGTTTGCTGCAAAAAAATCAATACTTTCTCCTCCACTTTATTGTCACCAGTTAAATACACTAGTTTTCCTTTCAAAAGATACCCTTTAGAAGTAAAAAGCATAGTCTCTGGGAAGTCTGCTAAACACCAATGTCAACGCTTTTTTCTTTTCTCCAAAGAGAGGTTTAAAAAAGCTGCCTGTGTCCACCTGCACCCTGAATATCTGTTAAGTTTCTGAAAATCCACCTCGCAGAGAATTTAATAGGCAGTCACTTATATAAGTATCGTTGAACTCTGGAATGATCACTGACATCCATCTGAACTCTATAAAAGATATGGTCAATACTTTAAAAAGTTAAAGATATTTGCCTTCCCACCAGAAACTCATATTCAACCAGAAGACCAAGTAAAGCCCCAATACAATAACAGTAAATTCAATAATAGCTATTTGAACAGTAATTCAAAATAATGAAGTGTATGGTCCTATACTATAACCAATTTTCACAACATGAAACTTTTACTTGGTAATAAATAAGGAGATAAAGGGAGAATATGCTATTATATACTATTAATACATTAAGGCCTTGAAGGCTCAGTTTCATATAGAAACCCTTCATAAAAACCCCTTACTATGACACCAACTGCTGAAATTAAAGAGATGTACTTTGTAGATCAGGATAAACTGTACCCCCAACTTTACTAAGAATCAGAAGCACCAGGCCTGCTCCCCAGACTAATGGTATCATAATTGCTAGAGCATAATGCACGGGCATCATTATTTCTAAGACTCCCTGATTCTAATCAATTCCCATAAAGAACTGTGCTGAACTGACTCCCTTAGTTCAAAGATAGATTAGCTTATCATTTACCTAATATATTATTAACAAGACTTAATCATGTGTGTACTACCTGCAAATTATAGCATTATGTGGAGACCCTTTTTAATCCTAGTTCACCAGATCAATTTTAACAGAATTTATCTAGATCGCTCCTTCATGCCATCAATGGTTTTAAAAACTTCCCCAGGTGATAGCAAAATGCAGTCAAGGTTGAACAACATTGCACACTCAAATACTGAGAATAAACAACTTTTAAAAACCTAACCTGACACAACAAAGTCATTTTAATGTACAACATATGATTATTTTGAACTATTCTTTGAGGCTACACAAAGGTATCTCCAAATGAAAATACAGAAAAAGTATGAAAGTAAACACAGAAAGGTACTTCCTAGACCTTCAATTTAGTCATCCTGGACAGGAGGAAAACAAATTAAAAACATAAATAATCAATGTTCTCTGGTGCTCACATCCAGTGTTTCTAAGCCAGAACTATGGTCCTGAGAGCTACAAGGGGAAAGTGACTATTACAGAAACTCATAATGAATCATAAAATAATGACACATAAACAGGAAATACCAGACAATGGGACAAAGAAAGTGCTTACCAAGGAACTTAAAATATCCTGGTTCTAGTAGCCAAGCAACTTCTCAAATAAGATTTGTTCATCTATTTTAGCTGGGAATTTTCAGGGCATTCTCTTTCTTTCTTATCCATCCATCAAGGCAAACTTTATGTGCTGAATGGATCACAGATGAGGAAGCTTATGTAAACACTGAGCATTCCAGTGCTTTGACAATTATTTCTCATGGGACCTTAATCAGTTGGCATCCTGGTGTCTGTCTCAATCTTGTGCACATTTACTAAAAAAGAAATGTTAACAAGGTCACAGCTAGGCTCCTAGACACATTGCCAATTTTTATCTGTGAATGTCCATATTTATATTTCAAAATCATAAATAAGGAATCACATACAACATATTGTTTTTCAAAATATGTGAAATTTCAAGCACTTTCTTAAATTCTATTTTACTTTTATCATATATGCAAATAAATCTTCATGCAACTGATAATCCTTACTCTTAATTTTCCTGCAATATGTTTCCCACATTCATATGAACTTTTACAATTTCAGGCAGCAGGCGTGACGAATTGCACAAGACTTGCACAAGACTAGGCCCATCAACATTCCCTAACAGACAGGCTCATAAAGCCTCACCCTTCCCAGAGGAGCTATGTACAGTTAAAGGTTGCAGAGGGAGAGGGCGTCATATTCCTCAGTGGAGTAGACAGTGGTGTACTGCTTCCACGCTAGCACATAATCCCCTACCTGTGCTCACAAAGCAAGCCCTAATTAACCGCGTTCCAAAAAAAGACAAGAAAATAGAACAGGGACCTAAAACAAAGTAAGGATTTGGTGGGAGGGAGAAAGAAATAAAAGAGAATGGTAATGGGGTACTTTAATCTAAGAACATTATCTATATATGCCAGGTTGGGGAGGCAGGAGTGGGTGAGTGGGTAGGTGGGTGGGTAGGGGGAGCACCCTCATAGACGCATGGATGGGATAGGGCATTTCTAAAGGGGAAACCGGGAAAGAGGATAACATTTGAAATATAAATAAATAAAATATCCAATAAAAAAGAAAAAATAATTTAAAAAAAAAGATTCATTTGTTAGACTTCTTTCCTACTAATATTCTGATTGTCAGAGAGAATATTGCGTGTATGTAGTTTTCCAAATAGTATCTCATCTGCAGTTCTGAGAATGGTAGCTATCAATACCCATGCTTTTCACAGCACAAACTTTTGGTTTGACAGGTCTCATCAGACAGCCCAATCTCACCGCAAATGTTATTAAGTTGCTAGTTGGAATAATAGATAAAAATTCTTTGGTTAATGGCTTTAAAAGTATAGATTACCACACTTCTAAAAACTGTAGGTAATAGTATTCTTATTTGTAGAGTTTAAAAATGAAATTAAAACTTCAATAAGTTACATAATGCATAGTATTTAGTGTTTAGCTTTTAAACTCTCGAACCTGGTTGAGGTCACTTAGGGAAAATTTACAAAGTTATAGCCGAACAGAACAGTACAAAAAATCAAAATGGATTAGATAACTTTCAGCAAAGGCTGGTAGAATGAGAACAGAAAAAGTAGTAAATGGTTAAGAAGTTTCAACACAGTTAGTATGATACCAAATCCACATAAAGACTAAAAAAGAAAGATAATTACAGACCAATTTCTCATATGTGCATAAATACAAAAATACTCAATATAGTACACACAGAATCTAAGAACGCATCAAAATATAATCCACCATGACCAAGTGGACTTCATTTCAGAGATGCTGGGATGGTTTAATGTACAAAACTCAGTAAATATAATCCATCATATAAACGAACTAAAATAAAGAAAAAAAAACCCATGGGCATCTCATTAGATGCAGAAAAGGTCTTTGACACAATCCATTAGCACTTCATGATAAAGTCCTGGAGAGATTAGAGATACAAGGGATATACTTAAACATAATAAAACCAATTTACAGGAATCCTAGAGCTAATATCAACTTAAATAGAGAGAAACTCAAAGGTATTTCACTAAAATCACGAACAAGGCGACTTATTTTGTTCACTCTCTCTATATCTAGTCAATATAGTACTTTACGTTTTAGCTAGAGCAATAAGACAACTGAAGGAGTTCAATGGGATACAAATAGGAAAGGAAGAAGTCAAAGTATCTTTATTTGCAGATGATACCATAGCAGAAAGTGACCCTAAAATTTCTACCAAAGAACTCCTATAGCTGATAAACACCTTCACAGAAGTGGTTGGATACAAAATTAACTAAAAAAAATCATTAGCCTTCCTACATTTAATTATAAATGGCCTGAGAAAGAAATTAGGAATCAAAACTTTTCACAATAGCATCAAATAATATAAATATCTTGGTAAAACTGTAACCAAGCAAGTGAAAGACCTGGATGACAAAAAACTTTCAAGTCTTTAAAAGAAAAAAATTAAAGATCTCAGAAGATGAAAAGACCTCCTATACTCATGTATTATAGGACTAACAGTAAAAATGGCCATCCTATCAAAAGCAGGCTGTAGATTCAATACCATTTCCATCAGAATTCCAACACAATTATTTATAGACCTTGAAAAGACAATACTCAACTTTATATAGAAAAACAAAAAACTCAGGATAGCTAAAACAACAATGGACAATAAAACAATGCTAGAGTTATCATCATTTCTGATTTCAAAATATACCTCAGAGTTCTAATAGCAAAAAAGTGCATTGTATTGGCATAAAAACAGACACATTGATCAATGGATTCAAATCAAAGATCCAGAAATAAACCCACACACCTATAGGCACATGATGTAACTTGGTATTTCTTCATGTACGTTTGTAACACATCCCCTTCCCTCCCCCTTCCTATGGGTGTTCCTCTCACCCCTCCCCCATTGCCAGCCCTCCCCCAACAGTCTAGTTCACTGGGGTTCAGTCTGAC